>NC_092165.1:97500-107500 GCF_045791955.1 Oncorhynchus clarkii lewisi | reverse complement strand
ATAGAGAGACAGGAAACAGAGAACAGTGGGAGTTACTGTCTCCAGGTACATCTAGACAGATAGAGAGACAGGAAACAGAGAATAGTGGGAGTTACTGTCTCCAGGTACATCTAGACAGATAGTGCATTGCAAATAGGGGTAAGTGCATTGCTCAAGAGCACGTCGACAGATGTTTCACCTAGTCGTCTCGGGGATTCAAACTGGCCCAACGCTCTTAATTAACCCCTTAACCTGCCACCCCAAACTAAATCTCTATACTTTACAGATCTATCAAACTCTAAAACTCTGTACTTTACAGATCTATCAAACTCTAAAACTCTGTACTTTACAGATCTATCAAACTCTAAAACTCTGTACTTTACAGATCTATCAAACTCTAAAACTCTGTACCTTACAGATCTATCAAACTCTAAAACTCTGTACTTTACAGATCTATCAAACTCTAAAACTATCCTCTCTCTCCTCCAGGGATGGTAACAGTACTAAACAGTACTATGTGAGGGTAGGGGATTACCATTCTCTGGTTAACTCTCCTCTCTCTCCTCCAGGGATGGTAACAGTACTAGGTGAGGGTTGGGGATTACCATTCTCTGGTTAACTCTCCTCTCTCTCCTCCAGGGATGGTAACAGTACTAGTTTAGGGTTGGGGATTACCATTCTCTGGTTAACTCTCCTCTCTCTCCCCCAGGGATGGTAACACTACTAGGTGAGGGTTGGGGATTACCATTCTCTGGTTAACTCTCCTCTCTCTCCCCCAGGGATGGTAACACTACTAGGTGAGGGTTGGGGATTACCATTCTCTGGTTAACTCTCCTCTCTCTCCCCCAGGGATGGTAACAGTACAAGGTGAGGGTAGGGGATTACCATTCTCTGGTTAACTCTCCTCTCTCTCCTCCTGGGATGGTAACACTACTAGGTGAGGGTTGGGGATTACCATTCTCTGGTTAACTCTCCTCTCTCTCCCCCAGGGATGGTAACACTACTAGGTGAGGGTAGGGGATTACCATTCTCTGGTTAACTCTCCTCTCTCTCCCCCAGGGATGGTAACAGTACAAGGTGAGGGTTGGGGATTACCATTCTCTGGTTAACTCTCCTCTCTCTCCCCCAGGGATGGTAACACTACTAGGTGAGGGTTGGGGATTACCATTCTCTGGTTAACTCTCCTCTCTCTCCCCCAGGGATGGTAACAGTACAAGGTGAGGGTTGGGGATTACCATTCTCTGGTTAACTCTCCTCTCTCTCCTCCAGGGATGGTAACACTACAAGGTGAGGGTAGGGGATTACCATTCTCTGGTTAACTCTCCTCTCTCTCCTCCAGGGATGGTAACACTACTAGGTGAGGGTTGGGGATTACCATTCTCTGGTTAACTCTCCTCTCTCTCCTCCAGGGATGGTAACAGTACTAGTTTAGGGTTGGGGATTACCATTCTCTGGTTAACTCTCCTCTCTCTCCCCCAGGGATGGTAACACTACTAGGTGAGGGTTGGGGATTACCATTCTCTGGTTAACTCTCCTCTCTCTCCCCCAGGGATGGTAACACTACTAGGTGAGGGTTGGGGATTACCATTCTCTGGTTAACTCTCCTCTCTCTCCCCCAGGGATGGTAACAGTACAAGGTGAGGGTAGGGGATTACCATTCTCTGGTTAACTCTCCTCTCTCTCCTCCTGGGATGGTAACACTACTAGGTGAGGGTTGGGGATTACCATTCTCTGGTTAACTCTCCTCTCTCTCCCCCAGGGATGGTAACACTACTAGGTGAGGGTAGGGGATTACCATTCTCTGGTTAACTCTCCTCTCTCTCCCCCAGGGATGGTAACAGTACAAGGTGAGGGTTGGGGATTACCATTCTCTGGTTAACTCTCCTCTCTCTCCCCCAGGGATGGTAACACTACTAGGTGAGGGTTGGGGATTACCATTCTCTGGTTAACTCTCCTCTCTCTCCCCCAGGGATGGTAACAGTACAAGGTGAGGGTTGGGGATTACCATTCTCTGGTTAACTCTCCTCTCTCTCCTCCAGGGATGGTAACACTACAAGGTGAGGGTAGGGGATTACCATTCTCTGGTTAACTCTCCTCTCTCTCCTCCAGGGATGGTAACACTACTAGGTGAGGGTTGGGGATTACCATTCTCTGGTTAACTCTCCTCTCTCTCCTCCAGGGATGGTAACACTACAAGGTGAGGGTAGGGGATTACCATTCTCTGGTTAACTCTCCTCTCTCTCCTCCAGGGATGGTAACAGTACTAAACACTACTAGGTGAGGGTTGGGGATTACCATTCTCTAGTTAACTCTCCTCTCTCTCCTCCAGGGATGGTAACAGTACTAAACAGTACAAGGTGAGGGTAGGGGATTACCATTCTCTGGTTCCCGAGGAGTTTGAGGAGGAGTACGCCGTCGATCAGATCATACTGCACCCTAGCTACCGTTTCCACAGCAACGACTACGACCTGGCCTTGGTGCGTCTATCGCCGGGAGTGGCGGGGAAGGGCCGCGGTCGATGTGTGGCGTTCAGTCGGCACGTCCTGCCCGCCTGTCTGCCGCTACGTAAGGAGAGAGTCCTGAAACAGGCTTCCAACTGTCACATCACAGGCTGGGGGGACACAGGTGAGATGGGAGGGGGACACAGGTGAGATGGGAGGGGGACACAGGTGAGATGGGAGGGGGACACAGGTGAGATGGGAGGGAGGCACAGGTGAGATGGGAGGGAGGGGGGACACAGGTGAGATGGGAGGAGGGGGGACACAGGTGAGATGGGAGGGAGGCACAGGTGAGATGGGAGGGGGGACACAGGTGAGATGGGAGGGAGGGGGGACACAGGTGAGATGGGAGGGAGGCACAGGTGAGATGGGAGGGGGACACAGGTGAGATGGGAGGGGGGACACAGGTGAGATGGGAGGGAGGCACAGGTGAGATGGGAGGGGGACACAGGTGAGATGGGAGGGAGGCACAGGTGAGATGGGAGGGGGACACAGGTGAGATGGGAGGGAGGCACAGGTGAGATGGGAGGGGGACACAGGTGAGATGGGAGGGGGACACAGGTGAGATGGGAGGGAGGCACAGGTGAGATGGGAGGGAGGGGTGGCACAGGTGAGATGGGAGGGAGGCACAGGTGAGATGGGAGGGGGACACAGGTGAGATGGGAGGGGGGACACAGGTGAGATGGGAGGGAGGCACAGGTGAGATGGGAGGGGGACACAGGTGAGATGGGAGGATGGCACAGGTGAGATGGGAGGGGGGACACAGGTGAGATGGGAGGGGGGACACAGGTGAGATGGGAGGGAGGCACAGGTGAGATGGGAGGGATGCACAGGTGAGATGGGAGGGAGGCACAGGTGAGATGGGAGGAGGGGGGCACAGGTGAGATGGGAGGGAGGCACAGGTGAGATGGGAGGGAGGCACAGGTGAGATGGGAGGGAGGCACAGGTGAGATGGGGGGAGGGGTGGCACAGGTGAGATGGGAGGGAGGCACAGTTGAGATGGGAGGGAGGCACAGTTGAGATGGGAGGGAGGCACAGGTGAGATGGGAGGGAGGCACAGGTGAGATGGGAGGGAGGCACAGGTGAGATGGGGGGAGGGGTGGCACAGGTGAGATGGGAGGGAGGCACAGGTGAGATGGGAGGGAGGCACAGGTGAGATGGGAGGGAGGCACAGGTGAGATGGGGGGAGGGGTGGCACAGGTGAGATGGGAGGGGGACACAGGTGAGATGGGAGGGAGGCACAGGTGAGATGGGAGGGGGGACACAGGTGAGATGGGAGGGGGGACACAGGTGAGATGGGAGGGGGGACACAGGTGAGATGGGAGGGAGGCACAGGTGAGATGGGAGGGGGGACACAGGTGAGATGGGAGGGGGACACAGGTGAGATGGGAGGGAGGCACAGGTGAGATGGGAGGGGGACACAGGTGAGATGGGAGGGAGGCACAGGTGAGATGGGAGGGAGACACAGGTGAGATGGGAGGGGGGACACAGGTGAGATGGGAGGGAGGCACAGGTGAGATGGGAGGGGGGACACAGGTGAGATGGGAGGGAGGCACAGGTGAGATTGTGGGAGGGGGGACACAGGTGAGATGGGAGGGAGGCACAGGTGAGATGGGAGGGAGGCACAGGTGAGATGGGGGTGGAAGACCAGGGGGGTGTTAGTGGGTGATTTAGTGTGGAAGACCAGGGTGGTGTTAGTGGGTGATTTAGTGTGGAAGACCAGGGTGGTGTTAGTGGGTGATTTAGTGTGGAAGACCAGGGGGTGATTTAGTGTGGACGATGAGGGGGGTGTTAATGGGTGATTTAGTGGGGAAGATGAGGGGGGGGGGGGGTTAGTGGGTGATTTAGTGTGGAAGACCAGGGGGATGTTAGTGGGTGATTTAGTGTGGAAGATGAGGGGGGTGTTAGTGGGTGATTTAGTGTGGAAGACCAGGGGGGTGATTTAGTGTGGAAGATGAGGGGGGTGTTAGTGGGTGATTTAGTGTGGAAGATGAGAGGGGTGTTAGTGTGGAAGACCAGGGGGATGTTAGTGGGTGATTTAATGTGGAAGACCAGGGGGGTGTTAGTGTGGAAGACCAGGGGGGTGTTAGTGGGGAAGACGAGGGGGATGTTCGTGGGTGATTTAGTGTGGATGATGAGGGGGGTGTTAGTGGGTGATTTATTGTGGAAGATGAGGGTGGCGTTAGTGGGTGATTTAGTGTGGAAGATGAGGGGGGTGTTAGTGGGTGATTTAGTGTGGAAGACCAGGGGGATGTTAGTGGGTGATTTAGTGTGGAAGATGAGGGGGGTGTTAGTGGGTGATTTAGTGTGGAAAACAAGGGGGGTGATTTAGTGTGGAAGATGAGGGGGGTGTTAGTGTGGAAGACCAGGGGGATGTTAGTGGGTGATTTAATGTGGAAGACCAGGGGGGTGTTAGTGTGGAAGACCAGGGGGGTGATGGTGGGTGATTTAGTGTGGAAGACGAGGGGGGTGATTTAGTGTGGAAGACCAGGGGGGTGTTAGTGTGGAAGACGAGGGGGGTGTTTGTGGGTGATTTAGTGTGGAAGACGAGGGGGGTGATTTAGTGTGGAAGACGAGGGGGGTGTTAGTGGGTGATTTAGTGTGGAAGATGAGGGGGATGTTAGTGGGTGATTTAGTGTGGAAGATGAGGGGGGTGTTAGTGGGTGATTTAGTGTGGAAGATAAGGGGGGTGTTAGTGGGTGATTTAGTGTGGAAGACGAGGGGGGTGATTTAGTGTGGAAGACCAGGGGGGTGTTAGTGTGGAAGACGAGGGGGGTGTTCGTGGGTGATTTAGTGTGGAAGACGAGGGGGGTGATTTAGTGTGGAAGACGAGGGGGGTGTTAGTGGGTGATTTAGTGTGGAAGATGAGGGGGGTGTTAGTGGGTGATTTAGTGTGGAAGATGAGGGGGGTGTTAGTGGGTGATTTAGTGTGGAAGACCAGGGGGGTGTTAGTTTGGAAGACCAGGGGGGTGTTCGTGGGTAATTTCGTGTGGAAGACGAGGGGGGTGTTAGTGGGTGATTTAGTGTGGAAGATGAGGGGGGTGTTAGTGGGGGATTTAATGTGGAAGATGAGGGGGGTGTTAGTGGGTGATTTAGTGTGGAAGACCAGGGGGGTGTTACTGTGGAAGACCAGGGGGGTGTTAGTGGGTGATTTAGTGTGGAAGACGAGGGTTGTGTTAGTGATTAAAGGACCAGTTGAATGTGAATTGTCTAATTAAACAGACTAAAGGCCCAGTGTAATGGTAATCGTCTGATTAAACAGACTAAAGGCCCAGTGTAATGGTAATCGTCTCTCTGATTAAACAGACTAAAGGCCCAGTGTAATGGTAATCGTCTGATTAAACAGACTAAAGGCCCAGTGTAATGGTAATCGTCTGATTAAACAGACTAAAGGCCCAGTGTAATGGTAATCGTCTCTCTGATTAAACAGACTAAAGGCCCAGTGTAATGGTAATCGTCTGATTAAACAGACTAAAGGCCCAGTGTAATGGTAATCGTCTCTCTGATTAAACAGACTAAAGGCCCAGTGTAATGGTAATCGTCTCTCTGATTAAACAGACTAAAGGCCCAGTGTAATGGTAATCGTCTCTCTGATTAAACAGACTAAAGGCCCAGTGTAATGGTAATCGTCTGATTAAACAGACTAAAGGCCCAGTGTAATGGTAATCGTCTCTCTGATTAAACAGACTAAAGGCCCAGTGTAATGGTAATCGTCTCTCTGATTAAACAGACTAAAGGCCCAGTGTAATGGTAATCGTCTCTCTGATTAAACAGACTAAAGGCCCAGTGTAATGGTAATCGTCTCTCTGATTAAACAGACTAAAGGCCCAGTGTAATGGTAATCGTCTCTCTGATTTAACAGACTAAAGGCCCAGTGTAATGGTAATCGTCTCTCTGATTAAACAGACTAAAGGCCCAGTGTAATGGTAATCGTCTCTCTGATTAAACAGACTAAAGGCCCAGTGTAATGGTAATCGTCTCTCTGATTAAACAGACTAAAGGCCCAGTGTAATGGTAATCGTCTCTCTAATTAAACAGACTAAAGGCCCAGTGTAATGGTAATCGTCTGATTAAACAGACTAAAGGCCCAGTGTAATGGTAATCGTCTCTCTGATTAAACAGACTAAAGGCCCAGTGTAATGGTAATCGTCTCTCTGATTAAACAGACTAAAGGCCCAGTGTAATGGTAATCGTCTCTCTGATTAAACAGACTAAAGGCCCAGTGTAATGGTAATCGTCTCTCTGATTAAACAGACTAAAGGCCCAGTGTAATGGTAATCGTCTCTCTAATTAAACAGACTAAAGGCCCAGTGTAATGGTAATCGTCTGATTAAACAGACTAAAGGCCCAGTGTAATGGTAATCGTCTCTCTGATTAAACAGACTAAAGGCCCAGTGTAATGGTAATCGTCTCTCTGATTAAACAGACTAAAGGCCCAGTGTAATGGTAATCGTCTCTCTAATTAAACAGACTAAAGGCCCAGTGTAATGGTAATCGTCTGATTAAACAGACTAAAGGCCCAGTGTAATGGTAATCGTCTCTCTAATTAAACAGACTGAAGGCCCAGTGTAATGGTAATCGTCTCTCTGATTAAACAGACTAAAGGCCCAGTGTAATGGTAATCGTCTCTCTGATTAAACAGACTAAAGGCCCAGTGTAATGGTAATCGTCTCTCTGATTAAACAGACTAAAGGCCCAGTGTAATGGTAATCGTCTGATTAAACAGACTAAAGGCCCAGTGTAATGGTAATCGTCTCTCTGATTAAACAGACTAAAGGCCCAGTGTAATGGTAATCATCTGATTAAACAGACTAAAGGCCCAGTGTAATGGTAATCGTCTCTCTGATTAAACAGACTAAAGGCCCAGTGTAATGGTAATCGTCTCTCTGTTTAAACAGACTAAAGGCCCAGTGTAATGGTAATCGTCTGATTAAACAGACTAAAGGCCCAGTGTAATGGTAATCGTCTCTCTGATTAAACAGACTAAAGGCCCAGTGTAATGGTAATCGTCTCTCTGATTTAACAGACTAAAGGCCCAGTGTAATGGTAATCGTCTCTCTAATTAAACAGACTAAAGGCCCAGTGTAATGGTAATCGTCTCTCTAATTAAACAGACTAAAGCCCAGTGTAATGGTAATCGTCTCTCTGATTTAACAGACTAAAGGCCCAGTGTAATGGTAATCGTCTCTCTAATTAAACAGACTAAAGGCCCAGTGTAATGGTAATCGTCTCTCTGATTAAACAGACTAAAGGCCCAGTGTAATGGTAATCGTCTCTCTAATTAAACAGACTAAAGGCCCAGTGTAATGGTAATCGTCTCTCTGATTAAACAGACTAAAGGCCCAGTGTAATGGTAATCGTCTCTCTCTGTCCTCCAGGTCGGTCCTACTCTAAGACCCTCCAACAGGCTCCTCTCTCCCTCCTCCCCCGTCGTCACTGCCAACAGCGTTACCACGGAGCCTTCACTAGCCGCATGCTCTGCGCCGGGACAGACGGCCAATCGGAGCGCCGCGTGGACAGTTGCCGTGGAGACAGCGGCGGCCCGTTGGTGTGTGAGCGTCCGGGAGGAGGGTGGGTAGTGTACGGTGTGACATCGTGGGGTCACTCCTGTCGCATGCAACACTCACCTGGCGTCTACACTAAAGTCTCCGCCTTCACACCCTGGATACACAAGGTGATTGGACAATGAGAGAGATACAGGAACTGGATCGTCAAGGTGATTGGACACTGGGAAGAATATAGGAAGTGGATCTGCAAGGTGATTGGACATTGGGATAAGGGCATGAAGAGATGACAGCCAATGTGAGACAGTGGTAGATAACGGACTGGCCAATTGAGAAGGACTATATTTGGAGCTTGTGATTTGATTGGTCAGTAAAATAAGCGGTTTAAACCAGTTGCATATCCACCCCTCCCCCTTTACCCCTCTCTCTCTCTCTCCTTTCCCCTCTCTCTCTTCCTCCTTCCCTCTCTCTCTCTCTACCTCCTCGTTCCCTCTTCCTCCTCCTCCTCGTTCCCTCTCTCTCTTCCTCCTCGTTCCCTCTCTCTTCTCCTCCTCGTTCCCTCTCTCTCTCTTCTCCTCCTACTCGTTCCCTCTCTCTCTCTTCCTCCCCGTTCCCTCTCTCTCTCCTCCTCCTCGTTCCCTCTCTCTCTTCCTCCTCATTCCCTCTCTCTCTTCCTCCTCGTTCCCTCTCTCTCCTCCTCCTCCTCCTCGTTCCCTCTCTCTCCTCCTCCTCATTCCCTCTCTCTCTTCCTCCTCGTTCCCTCTCTCTCTTCCTCCTCGTTCCCTTTCTCTCCTCCTCCTCCTCCTCCTCGTTCCCTCTCTCTCTTCCTCCTTGTTCCCTCTCTCTCTCTTCCTCCTCGTTCCCTCTCTCCTCTACTGAACACAATCTCAACTCATCTTTATCAGCGCTTATTTAATTTAACCCTTTTGAGGTAACGCTATTTAAGGTTAAATCAACTCCTGGTTTGATGAACAGTGGAGATTCTGAACTAGACTTAATCTGAGAATGTTTTGTTGCTTTGCTACGGTGTGGACAACCGGTCTAAAATGTTTTATATTGTTCTATGAATGACCTGATGAAAGCAGCTACAGGTACAGCACATTGTTGTTGACATCCGACTCCCAGGGAACGACGGGGACCACAGACAGGGAAAGGACTATGTCCTGAACACACACACACACACACACACGACAACATTACTGAGTCTCCTTCGTACTGTAAAGGAGAAGGTGGAGATTTACACTGAAAACATAGAGGTACTGCTGTCAGTCAGTATTTCACTGTTAGTCTACACCTGTTGTTTACAAAGCATGTGACTAATACAATCTGATTGGATCTGTTGTTGTTTACTGTTCACCCTCCGAGTCCGACAGAACTGTTTATCAAACGGATTCAGATGGTACCCTATTCCCTATATAGGGCACTACCTAATAGCACCCTATTCCCTATATAGGGCACTACCTAATAGCACCCTATTCCCTATATAGGGCACTACCTTTATAGCACCCTATTCCCTATATAGGGCACTACCTAATAGCACCCTATTCCCTATATAGTGCACTACCTAATAGCACCCTATTCCCTATATAGGACACTACCTAATAGCACCCTATTCCCTATATAGGGCACTACCTTTGACCAGTAGAGTAATACATAGGGAATATAGTGCCATTTGGGACCTATTGTCTCTATGTACTTTATCCTTGTTCTCTAGTTGTAAACTTTTATACTGTTAATATCATGTTTTTACTGGTAATCTATCTCTGTCAGGTGATTGGTTTACAGGAACAGCACACTAGTATCTAATGTTGGGTCTTGGATTGTTTCTTAGTGGTAATCTATCTCTGTCAGGTGATTGGTTTATAGGAACAGCACACTAGTATCTAATGTTGGGTCTTACTGCTGCCTCATCAGGACTAGGGGCCCATTTAGGATGCTGACCCTGTCTGTGTTGGCTCATCAGGACTAGGGGCCCATTTAGGATGCTAACCCTGTCTGTGTTGACTCAATGTACTGTAC
>NC_092165.1:72500-92500 GCF_045791955.1 Oncorhynchus clarkii lewisi | reverse complement strand
TAACTGACCTTAGATCAGTGTAATGGGATGCAGTCTCTCTGGATAAACCCTTTAACTGACCTTAGATCAGTGTAATGGGGTGCAGCAAGACTCTCTGGATAAACCCTTTTACTGACCTTAGATCAGTGTAATGGGATGCAGCAAGACTCTCTGGATAAACCCTTTTACTGACCTTAGATCAGTGTAATGGGATGCAGCAAGACTCTCTGGATAAACCCTTTTACTGACCTTAGATCAGTGTAATGGGATGCAGCAAGACTCTCTGGATAAACCCTTTTACTGACCTTAGATCAGTGTAATGGGGTGCAGCAAGACTCTCTGGATAAACCCTTTTACTGACCTTAGATCAGTGTAATGGGGTGCAGCAAGACTCTCTGGATAAACCCTTTTACTGACCTTAGATCAGTGTAATGGGGTGCAGCAAGTCTCTCTGGATAAACCCGTTTACTGACCTTAGATCAGTGTAATGGGATGTAGTCTCTCTGGATAAACCCTTTAACTGACCTTAGATCAGTGTAATGGGATGCAGTCTCTCTGGATAAACCCTTTAACTGACCTTAGATCAGTGTAATGGGATGCAGTCTCTCTGGATAAACCCTTTAACTGACCTTAGATCAGTGTAATGGGATGTAGTCTCTCTGGATAAACCCTTTTACTGACCTTAGATCAGTGTAATGGGATGCAGTCTCTCTGGATAAACCCTTTAACTGACCTTAGATCAGTGTAATGGGATGCAGTCTCTCTGGATAAACCCTTTAACTGACCTTAGATCAGTGTAATGGGATGCAGTCTCTCTGGATAAACCCTTTTACTGACCTTAGATCAGTGTAATGGGATGTAGTCTCTCTGGATAAACCCTTTTACTGACCTTAGATCAGTGTAATGGGGTGCAGTCTCTCTAGATAAACCCTTTTACTGACCTTAGATCAGTGTAATGGGATGCAGCAAGACTCTCTGGATAAACCCTTTTACTGACCTTAGATCAGTGTAATGGGATGCAGCAAGACTCTCTGGATAAACCCTTTTACTGACCTTAGATCAGTGTAATGGGATGCAGCAAGACTCTCTGGATAAACCCTTTTACTGACCTTAGATCAGTGTAATGGGGTGCAGCAAGACTCTCTGGATAAACCCTTTTACTGACCTTAGATCAGTGTAATGGGGTGCAGTCTCTCTGGATAAACCCTTTAACTGACCTTAGATCAGTGTAATGGGATGTAGTCTCTCTGGATAAACCCTTTAACTGACCTTAGATCAGTGTAATGGGATGCAGTCTCTCTGGATAAACCCTTTAACTGACCTTAGATCAGTGTAATGGGATGCAGTCTCTCTGGATAAACCCTTTAACTGACCTTAGATCAGTGTAATGGGATGCAGTCTCTCTGGATAAACCCTTTAACTGACCTTAGATCAGTGTAATGGGATGCAGACTCTCTGGATAAACCCTTTAACTGACCTTAGATCAGTGTAATGGGATGTAGTCTCTCTGGATAAACCCTTTTACTGACCTTAGATCAGTGTAATGGGATGCAGACTCTCTGGATAAACCCTTTTAATGACCTTAGATCAGTGTAATGGGATGCAGTCTCTCTAGATAAACCCTTTTACTGACCTTAGATCAGTGTAATGGGATACAGTCTCTCTGGATAAACCCTTTTACTGACCTTAGATCAGTGTAATGGGATGCAGCAAGACTCTCTGGATAAACCCTTTAACTGACCTTAGATCAGTGTAATGGGATGCAGTCTCTCTGGATAAACCCTTTTACTGACCTTAGATCAGTGTAATGGGATGCAGTCTCTCTGGATAAACCCTTTAACTGACCTTAGATCAGTGTAATGGGATGCAGTCTCTCTGGATAAACCCTTTAACTGACCTTAGATCAGTGTAATGGGGTGCAGTCTCTCTGGATAAACCCTTTAACTGACCTTAGATCAGTGTAATGGGATGTAGTCTCTCTGGATAAACCCTTTAACTGACCTTAGATCAGTGTAATGGGATGCAGTCTCTCTGGATAAACCCTTTACTGACCTTAGATCAGTGTAATGGGATGCAGTCTCTCTGGATAAACCCTTTTACTGACCTTAGATCAGTGTAATGGGATGCAGTCTCTCTGGATAAACCCTTTAACTGACCTTAGATCAGTGTAATGGGGTGCAGTCTCTCTGGATAAACCCTTTTAATGACCTTAGATCAGTGTAATGGGATGCAGTCTCTCTGGATAAACCCTTTAACTGACCTTAGATCAGTGTAATGGGATGCAGTCTCTCTGGATAAACCCTTTTACTGACCTTAGATCAGTGTAATGGGATGCAGTCTCTCTGGATAAACCCTTTACTGACCTTAGATCAGTGTAATGGGATGCAGTCTCTCTAGATAAACCCTTTAACTGACCTTAGATCAGTGTAATGGGATGCAGTCTCTCTGGATAAACCCTTTTAATGACCTTAGATCAGTGTAATGGGATGCAGTCTCTCTGGATAAACCCTTTAACTGACCTTAGATCAGTGTAATGGGATGCAGTCTCTCTAGATAAACCCTTTAACTGACCTTAGATCAGTGTAATGGGATGCAGTCTCTCTGGATAAACCCTTTTAATGACCTTAGATCAGTGTAATGGGATGCAGTCTCTCTGGATAAACCCTTTTAATGACCTTAGATCAGTGTAATGGGATGCAGTCTCTCTGGATAAACCCTTTTAATGACCTTAGATCAGTGTAATGGGATGCAGTCTCTCTGGATAAACCCTTTAACTGACCTTAGATCAGTGTAATGGGATGCAGTCTCTCTAGATAAACCCTTTAACTGACCTTAGATCAGTGTAATGGGATGCAGTCTCTCTGGATAAACCCTTTAACTGACCTTAGATCAGTGTAATGGGATGCAGTCTTTCTGGATAAACCCTTTAACTGACCTTAGATCAGTGTAATGGGATGCAGCAAGACTCTCTGGATAAACCCTTTAACTGACCTTAGATCAGTGTAATGGGATGCAGTCTCTCTGGATAAACCCTTTTACTGACCTTAGATCAGTGTAATGGGATGCAGTCTCTCTGGATAAACCCTTTAACTGACCTTAGATCAGTGTAATGGGATGCAGTCTCTCTGGATAAACCCTTTAACTGACCTTAGATCAGTGTAATGGGGTGCAGTCTCTCTGGATAAACCCTTTAACTGACCTTAGATCAGTGTAATGGGATGCAGTCTCTCTGGATAAACCCTTTAACTGACCTTAGATCAGTGTAATGGGATGCAGTCTCTCTGGATAAACCCTTTACTGACCTTAGATCAGTGTAATGGGATGCAGTCTCTCTGGATAAACCCTTTTACTGACCTTAGATCAGTGTAATGGGATGCAGTCTCTCTGGATAAACCCTTTAACTGACCTTAGATCAGTGTAATGGGGTGCAGTCTCTCTGGATAAACCCTTTTAATGACCTTAGATCAGTGTAATGGGATGCAGTCTCTCTGGATAAACCCTTTAACTGACCTTAGATCAGTGTAATGGGATGCAGTCTCTCTGGATAAACCCTTTTACTGACCTTAGATCAGTGTAATGGGATGCAGTCTCTCTGGATAAACCCTTTACTGACCTTAGATCAGTGTAATGGGATGCAGTCTCTCTAGATAAACCCTTTAACTGACCTTAGATCAGTGTAATGGGATGCAGTCTCTCTGGATAAACCCTTTTAATGACCTTAGATCAGTGTAATGGGATGCAGTCTCTCTAGATAAACCCTTTAACTGACCTTAGATCAGTGTAATGGGATGCAGTCTCTCTGGATAAACTCTTTTACTGACCTTAGATCAGTGAAATGGGATGCAGTCTCTCTGGATAAACCCTTTTACTGACCTTAGATCAGTGTAATGGGATGCAGTCTCTCTGGATAAACCCTTTTACTGACCTTAGATCAGTGTAATGGGATGCAGTCTCTCTGGATAAACCCTTTACTGACCTTAGATCAGTGTAATGGGATGCAGTCTCTCTGGATAAACCCTTTTACTGACCTTAGATCAGTGTAATGGGATGCAGTCTCTCTGGATAAACCCTTTAACTGACCTTAGATCAGTGTAATGGGATGCAGTCTCTCTGGATAAACCCTTCAACTGACCTTAGATCAGTGTAATGGGGTGCAGTCTCTCTGGATAAACCCTTTAACTGACCTTAGATCAGTGTAATGGGATGCAGTCTCTCTGGATAAACCCTTTAACTGACCTTAGATCAGTGTAATGGGGTGCAGTCTCTCTGGATAAACCCTTTAACTGACCTTAGATCAGTGTAATGGGATGCAGTCTCTCTGGATAAACCCTTTAACTGACCTTAGATCAGTGTAATGGGATGCAGTCTCTCTGGATAAACCCTTTTACTGACCTTAGATCAGTGTAATGGGATGCAGTCTCTCTGGATAAACCCTTTAACTGACCTTAGATCAGTGTAATGGGGTGCAGTCTCTCTGGATAAACCCTTTTAATGACCTTGGATCAGTGTAATGGGATGTAGTCTCTCTGGATAAACCCTTTAACTGACCTTAGATCAGTGTAATGGGATGCAGTCTCTCTGGATAAACCCTTTTACTGACCTTAGATCAGTGTAATGGGATGCAGTCTCTCTGGATAAACCCTTTACTGACCTTAGATCAGTGTAATGGGATGCAGTCTCTCTAGATAAACCCTTTAACTGACCTTAGATCAGTGTAATGGGATGCAGTCTCTCTGGATAAACCCTTTTAATGACCTTAGATCAGTGTAATGGGATGCAGTCTCTCTAGATAAACCCTTTAACTGACCTTAGATCAGTGTAATGGGATGCAGTCTCTCTGGATAAACTCTTTTACTGACCTTAGATCAGTGAAATGGGATGCAGTCTCTCTGGATAAACCCTTTTACTGACCTTAGATCAGTGTAATGGGATGCAGTCTCTCTGGATAAACCCTTTAACTGACCTTAGATCAGTGTAATGGGATGTAGTCTCTCTGGATAAACCCTTTAACTGACCTTAGATCAGTGTAATGGGATGTAGTCTCTCTGGATAAACCCTTTAACTGACCTTAGATCAGTGTAATGGGATGTAGTCTCTCTGGATAAACCCTTTTACTGACCTTAGATCAGTGTAATGGGATGCAGTCTCTCTGGATAAACCCTTTAACTGACCTTAGATCAGTGTAATGGGATGCAGTCTCTCTGGATAAACCCTTTAACTGACCTTAGATCAGTGTAATGGGGTGCAGTCTCTCTGGATAAACCCTTTTACTGACCTTAGATCAGTGTAATGGGATGCAGTCTCTCTAGATAAACCCTTTTACTGACCTTAGATCAGTGTAATGGGATGCAGTCTCTCTAGATAAACCCTTTTACTGACCTTAGATCAGTGTAATGGGGTGCAGTCTCTCTGGATAAACCCTTTTACTGACCTTAGATCAGTGTAATGGGATGCAGTCTCTCTGGATAAACCCTTTTACTGACCTTAGATCAGTGTAATGGGGTGCAGTCTCTCTGGATAAACCCTTTAACTGACCTTAGATCAGTGTAATGGGATGCAGTCTCTCTGGATAAACCCTTTAACTGACCTTAGATCAGTGTAATGGGGTGCAGCAAGACTCTCTGGATAAACCCTTTTACTGACCTTAGATCAGTGTAATGGGATGCAGTCTCTCTAGATAAACCCTTTAACTGACCTTAGATCAGTGTAATGGGATGCAGTCTCTCTGGATAAACCCTTTTAATGACCTTAGATCAGTGTAATGGGATGCAGTCTCTCTAGATAAACCCTTTAACTGACCTTAGATCAGTGTAATGGGATGCAGTCTCTCTGGATAAACTCTTTTACTGACCTTAGATCAGTGAAATGGGATGCAGTCTCTCTGGATAAACCCTTTTACTGACCTTAGATCAGTGTAATGGGATGCAGTCTCTCTGGATAAACCCTTTAACTGACCTTAGATCAGTGTAATGGGATGTAGTCTCTCTGGATAAACCCTTTAACTGACCTTAGATCAGTGTAATGGGATGTAGTCTCTCTGGATAAACCCTTTAACTGACCTTAGATCAGTGTAATGGGATGTAGTCTCTCTGGATAAACCCTTTTACTGACCTTAGATCAGTGTAATGGGATGCAGTCTCTCTGGATAAACCCTTTAACTGACCTTAGATCAGTGTAATGGGATGCAGTCTCTCTGGATAAACCCTTTAACTGACCTTAGATCAGTGTAATGGGGTGCAGTCTCTCTGGATAAACCCTTTTACTGACCTTAGATCAGTGTAATGGGATGCAGTCTCTCTAGATAAACCCTTTTACTGACCTTAGATCAGTGTAATGGGATGCAGTCTCTCTAGATAAACCCTTTTACTGACCTTAGATCAGTGTAATGGGGTGCAGTCTCTCTGGATAAACCCTTTTACTGACCTTAGATCAGTGTAATGGGATGCAGTCTCTCTGGATAAACCCTTTTACTGACCTTAGATCAGTGTAATGGGGTGCAGTCTCTCTGGATAAACCCTTTAACTGACCTTAGATCAGTGTAATGGGATGCAGTCTCTCTGGATAAACCCTTTAACTGACCTTAGATCAGTGTAATGGGGTGCAGCAAGACTCTCTGGATAAACCCTTTTACTGACCTTAGATCAGTGTAATGGGATGCAGCAAGACTCTCTGGATAAACCCTTTTACTGACCTTAGATCAGTGTAATGGGATGCAGCAAGACTCTCTGGATAAACCCTTTTACTGACCTTAGATCAGTGTAATGGGATGCAGCAAGACTCTCTGGATAAACCCTTTTACTGACCTTAGATCAGTGTAATGGGGTGCAGCAAGACTCTCTGGATAAACCCTTTTACTGACCTTAGATCAGTGTAATGGGGTGCAGTCTCTCTGGATAAACCCTTTAACTGACCTTAGATCAGTGTAATGGGATGCAGTCTCTCTGGATAAACCCTTTAACTGACCTTAGATCAGTGTAATGGGGTGCAGCAAGACTCTCTGGATAAACCCTTTTACTGACCTTAGATCAGTGTAATGGGATGCAGCAAGACTCTCTGGATAAACCCTTTTACTGACCTTAGATCAGTGTAATGGGATGCAGCAAGACTCTCTGGATAAACCCTTTTACTGACCTTAGATCAGTGTAATGGGATGCAGCAAGACTCTCTGGATAAACCCTTTTACTGACCTTAGATCAGTGTAATGGGGTGCAGCAAGTCTCTCTGGATAAACCCGTTTACTGACCTTAGATCAGTGTAATGGGATGTAGTCTCTCTGGATAAACCCTTTAACTGACCTTAGATCAGTGTAATGGGATGCAGTCTCTCTGGATAAACCCTTTAACTGACCTTAGATCAGTGTAATGGGATGCAGTCTCTCTGGATAAACCCTTTAACTGACCTTAGATCAGTGTAATGGGATGTAGTCTCTCTGGATAAACCCTTTTACTGACCTTAGATCAGTGTAATGGGATGCAGTCTCTCTGGATAAACCCTTTAACTGACCTTAGATCAGTGTAATGGGATGCAGTCTCTCTGGATAAACCCTTTAACTGACCTTAGATCAGTGTAATGGGATGCAGTCTCTCTGGATAAACCCTTTTACTGACCTTAGATCAGTGTAATGGGATGTAGTCTCTCTGGATAAACCCTTTTACTGACCTTAGATCAGTGTAATGGGGTGCAGTCTCTCTAGATAAACCCTTTTACTGACCTTAGATCAGTGTAATGGGATGCAGCAAGACTCTCTGGATAAACCCTTTTACTGACCTTAGATCAGTGTAATGGGATGCAGCAAGACTCTCTGGATAAACCCTTTTACTGACCTTAGATCAGTGTAATGGGATGCAGCAAGACTCTCTGGATAAACCCTTTTACTGACCTTAGATCAGTGTAATGGGGTGCAGCAAGACTCTCTGGATAAACCCTTTTACTGACCTTAGATCAGTGTAATGGGGTGCAGTCTCTCTGGATAAACCCTTTAACTGACCTTAGATCAGTGTAATGGGATGTAGTCTCTCTGGATAAACCCTTTAACTGACCTTAGATCAGTGTAATGGGATGCAGTCTCTCTGGATAAACCCTTTAACTGACCTTAGATCAGTGTAATGGGATGCAGTCTCTCTGGATAAACCCTTTAACTGACCTTAGATCAGTGTAATGGGATGCAGTCTCTCTGGATAAACCCTTTAACTGACCTTAGATCAGTGTAATGGGATGCAGACTCTCTGGATAAACCCTTTAACTGACCTTAGATCAGTGTAATGGGATGTAGTCTCTCTGGATAAACCCTTTTACTGACCTTAGATCAGTGTAATGGGATGCAGACTCTCTGGATAAACCCTTTTAATGACCTTAGATCAGTGTAATGGGATGCAGTCTCTCTAGATAAACCCTTTTACTGACCTTAGATCAGTGTAATGGGATACAGTCTCTCTGGATAAACCCTTTTACTGACCTTAGATCAGTGTAATGGGATGCAGCAAGACTCTCTGGATAAACCCTTTAACTGACCTTAGATCAGTGTAATGGGATGCAGTCTCTCTGGATAAACCCTTTTACTGACCTTAGATCAGTGTAATGGGATGCAGTCTCTCTGGATAAACCCTTTAACTGACCTTAGATCAGTGTAATGGGATGCAGTCTCTCTGGATAAACCCTTTAACTGACCTTAGATCAGTGTAATGGGGTGCAGTCTCTCTGGATAAACCCTTTAACTGACCTTAGATCAGTGTAATGGGATGCAGTCTCTCTGGATAAACCCTTTAACTGACCTTAGATCAGTGTAATGGGATGCAGTCTCTCTGGATAAACCCTTTACTGACCTTAGATCAGTGTAATGGGATGCAGTCTCTCTGGATAAACCCTTTTACTGACCTTAGATCAGTGTAATGGGATGCAGTCTCTCTGGATAAACCCTTTAACTGACCTTAGATCAGTGTAATGGGGTGCAGTCTCTCTGGATAAACCCTTTTAATGACCTTAGATCAGTGTAATGGGATGCAGTCTCTCTGGATAAACCCTTTAACTGACCTTAGATCAGTGTAATGGGATGCAGTCTCTCTGGATAAACCCTTTTACTGACCTTAGATCAGTGTAATGGGATGCAGTCTCTCTGGATAAACCCTTTACTGACCTTAGATCAGTGTAATGGGATGCAGTCTCTCTAGATAAACCCTTTAACTGACCTTAGATCAGTGTAATGGGATGCAGTCTCTCTGGATAAACCCTTTTAATGACCTTAGATCAGTGTAATGGGATGCAGTCTCTCTGGATAAACCCTTTAACTGACCTTAGATCAGTGTAATGGGATGCAGTCTCTCTAGATAAACCCTTTAACTGACCTTAGATCAGTGTAATGGGATGCAGTCTCTCTGGATAAACCCTTTTAATGACCTTAGATCAGTGTAATGGGATGCAGTCTCTCTGGATAAACCCTTTTAATGACCTTAGATCAGTGTAATGGGATGCAGTCTCTCTGGATAAACCCTTTTAATGACCTTAGATCAGTGTAATGGGATGCAGTCTCTCTGGATAAACCCTTTAACTGACCTTAGATCAGTGTAATGGGATGCAGTCTCTCTAGATAAACCCTTTAACTGACCTTAGATCAGTGTAATGGGATGCAGTCTCTCTGGATAAACCCTTTAACTGACCTTAGATCAGTGTAATGGGATGCAGTCTCTCTGGATAAACCCTTTAACTGACCTTAGATCAGTGTAATGGGATGCAGCAAGACTCTCTGGATAAACCCTTTAACTGACCTTAGATCAGTGTAATGGGATGCAGTCTCTCTGGATAAACCCTTTTACTGACCTTAGATCAGTGTAATGGGATGCAGTCTCTCTGGATAAACCCTTTAACTGACCTTAGATCAGTGTAATGGGATGCAGTCTCTCTGGATAAACCCTTTAACTGACCTTAGATCAGTGTAATGGGGTGCAGTCTCTCTGGATAAACCCTTTAACTGACCTTAGATCAGTGTAATGGGATGCAGTCTCTCTGGATAAACCCTTTAACTGACCTTAGATCAGTGTAATGGGATGCAGTCTCTCTGGATAAACCCTTTTTCTGACCTTAGATCAGTGTAATGGGATGCAGTCTCTCTGGATAAACCCTTTTACTGACCTTAGATCAGTGTAATGGGATGCAGTCTCTCTGGATAAACCCTTTAACTGACCTTAGATCAGTGTAATGGGGTGCAGTCTCTCTGGATAAACCCTTTTAATGACCTTAGATCAGTGTAATGGGATGCAGTCTCTCTGGATAAACCCTTTAACTGACCTTAGATCAGTGTAATGGGATGCAGTCTCTCTGGATAAACCCTTTTACTGACCTTAGATCAGTGTAATGGGATGCAGTCTCTCTGGATAAACCCTTTACTGACCTTAGATCAGTGTAATGGGATGCAGTCTCTCTAGATAAACCCTTTAACTGACCTTAGATCAGTGTAATGGGATGCAGTCTCTCTGGATAAACCCTTTTAATGACCTTAGATCAGTGTAATGGGATGCAGTCTCTCTAGATAAACCCTTTAACTGACCTTAGATCAGTGTAATGGGATGCAGTCTCTCTGGATAAACTCTTTTACTGACCTTAGATCAGTGAAATGGGATGCAGTCTCTCTGGATAAACCCTTTTACTGACCTTAGATCAGTGTAATGGGATGCAGTCTCTCTGGATAAACCCTTTTACTGACCTTAGATCAGTGTAATGGGATGCAGTCTCTCTGGATAAACCCTTTACTGACCTTAGATCAGTGTAATGGGATGCAGTCTCTCTGGATAAACCCTTTTACTGACCTTAGATCAGTGTAATGGGATGCAGTCTCTCTGGATAAACCCTTTAACTGACCTTAGATCAGTGTAATGGGATGCAGTCTCTCTGGATAAACCCTTTAACTGACCTTAGATCAGTGTAATGGGGTGCAGTCTCTCTGGATAAACCCTTTAACTGACCTTAGATCAGTGTAATGGGATGCAGTCTCTCTGGATAAACCCTTTAACTGACCTTAGATCAGTGTAATGGGGTGCAGTCTCTCTGGATAAACCCTTTAACTGACCTTAGATCAGTGTAATGGGATGCAGTCTCTCTGGATAAACCCTTTAACTGACCTTAGATCAGTGTAATGGGATGCAGTCTCTCTGGATAAACCCTTTTACTGACCTTAGATCAGTGTAATGGGATGCAGTCTCTCTGGATAAACCCTTTAACTGACCTTAGATCAGTGTAATGGGGTGCAGTCTCTCTGGATAAACCCTTTTAATGACCTTAGATCAGTGTAATGGGATGTAGTCTCTCTGGATAAACCCTTTAACTGACCTTAGATCAGTGTAATGGGATGCAGTCTCTCTGGATAAACCCTTTTACTGACCTTAGATCAGTGTAATGGGATGCAGTCTCTCTGGATAAACCCTTTACTGACCTTAGATCAGTGTAATGGGATGCAGTCTCTCTAGATAAACCCTTTAACTGACCTTAGATCAGTGTAATGGGATGCAGTCTCTCTGGATAAACCCTTTTAATGACCTTAGATCAGTGTAATGGGATGCAGTCTCTCTAGATAAACCCTTTAACTGACCTTAGATCAGTGTAATGGGATGCAGTCTCTCTGGATAAACTCTTTTACTGACCTTAGATCAGTGAAATGGGATGCAGTCTCTCTGGATAAACCCTTTTACTGACCTTAGATCAGTGTAATGGGATGCAGTCTCTCTGGATAAACCCTTTAACTGACCTTAGATCAGTGTAATGGGATGTAGTCTCTCTGGATAAACCCTTTAACTGACCTTAGATCAGTGTAATGGGATGTAGTCTCTCTGGATAAACCCTTTAACTGACCTTAGATCAGTGTAATGGGATGTAGTCTCTCTTTATAAACCCTTTAACTGACCTTAGATCAGTGTAATGGGATGTAGTCTCTCTGGATAAACCCTTTAACTGACCTTAGATCAGTGTAATGGGATGCAGTCTCTCTGGATAAACCCTTTTACTGACCTTAGATCAGTGTAATGGGATGTAGTCTCTCTGGATAAACCCTTTAACTGACCTTAGATCAGTGTAATGGGATGTAGTCTCTCTAGATAAACCCTTTAACTGACCTTAGATCAGTGTAATGGGATGTAGTCTCTCTGGATAAACCCTTTTACTGACCTTAGATCAGTGTAATGGGATGTAGTCTCTCTGGATAAACCCTTTAACTGACCTTAGATCAGTGTAATGGGATGCAGTCTCTCTGGATAAACCCTTTAACTGACCTTAGATCAGTGTAATGGGATGTAGTCTCTCTGGATAAACCCTTTAACTGACCTTAGATCAGTGTAATGGGGTGCAGCAAGTCTCTCTGGATAAACCCTTTAACTGACCTTAGATCAGTGTAATGGGGTGTAGTCTCTCTGGATAAACCCTTTACTGACCTTAGATCAGTGTAATGGGATGTAGTCTCTCTGGATAAACCCTTTAACTGACCTTAGATCAGTGTAATGGGGTGCAGCAAGTCTCTCTGGATAAAAGCTTCTGCTAAATGGCACATTATTGTTATTAGGATACATTATATCATCAGTGTCTGGGGTCAAAGGTCATCCTTCTATGTAAAGCAGTAGCTGGGTCGTTCCATCAAATGACTGCCTATTGTCCCTATGATATTTTAAGTAGAAATTGTGCACCAATAGTGATTTTAAAATCCTGTTATATTCAAAGCAATGTATTTTTAATATAGACCACATGGAGAATTCAATATCCGATTTTTAATATCAATAAGGACTTGCTAAAGTGCCAAAATTCAGCATTGTGACATGACCCTCTGTGCACCGCCTGCATTGTGACACGACCCTCTGTGCACTGCCTGCATTGTGACATGACCCTCTGTGCACCGCCTGCATTGTGACACGACCCTCTGTGCACTGCCTGCATTGTGACATGACCCTCTGCTACTGGAAAGACCCTGCTACTGGAACAGCCCTGCTACTGAAACACAATAATCTCTCTTTCCTCCTGAAGTCTACACCTTCACTGCTCTCTACAGCAACATCTGAAAGCTATAGGTTGGTAGAGGCATGGGCTAGCTAGTGGAAGTTAACGCCCCTCTTCCAGCACACTTTGGGTGGAAGTAGAGAGAATTGGTGACAAACGGCCTTTCTGATGATCATTGTTCACAGTTTATTCACGGTGGAATAACGCGATACAACATCACCACCGTGTGGTCGCATCTACTCCATTGCACCAGCAGAAAGACAGGAACGCGACGAACTGTGACGCAAATCACATGCGCAGCATTCGAACCGGATGAACGTCATCACAACTCGACTAACGTTCATTGTTTTCGAGTAAAAAAGCTTTCGACCTCCGAAACCGCAGCAAGAAAAAAAACAAGTTTTAAACTATTTTTTTTGTGTAACTAACGAAATACTTTATTAAACTAATCACCGATAAAGAAATGAATAGTCGCCTACAGGAGATACGGGAAAAGCAGAAGCTGCGACGCCAGCTTCTAGCTCAACAGGTAGCTAGCTGTAGCTAAGCTAGTTATACTAGCTGGGGAGTTAACATGCGTTGTCTTCTTGTTTTTGATTTTATTGATTTATTCCACCTTTATTTAACCAGGTCGGCCAGTTGAGAACACCTTTATTTAACCAGGTTGGCCAGTTGAGAACACCTTAATTTAACCAGGTAGGCCAGTTGAGAACAGGTTCTCATTTACAACTGAAACCCCGACCAAGATAAAGCAAAGCAGTTCGACACATACTACAACACAGAGTTACACATAAACAAACATACAGTCAATAATACAGTAGAAAAACAAGTCTATATACAATGTGAGTAGACTGAGGTGAGATAAGGGGAGGTTACATGCTGGGCCACTAAAGCCTTTAGCCTGAGGGAAGAGACATCTATGTATCTAGCTACATAACTACCATACCTTGTGAGTTGACTAACATTTGTAGCTAATGTAAACAGTTAACGTTATGCTACGGTGTTTTTAACTGAATAGGATTAGGTCAACAGGTAATGTTATGCTACGGTGTTTTTAACTGAATAGGATTAGGTCAACAGGTAATGTTATGCTACGGTGTTTTTAACTGAATAGGATTAGGTCAACAGGTAATGTTATGCTACGGTGTTTTTAACTGAATAGGATTAGGTCAACAGGTAACGTTAGCTATTAGCATGACTTAACATGTCATTTACCTAGCACATCGTCTAAAGTGAGCCTCTAGTTAGCTATTAACTTGTTGTTAGTTAACAATCGGAGTTACTGTCCATATTGTTGTTATTTAGCTATTTTGGCTTATTTTGTGGCAGTGGAGTGATGCCAATTGACCTTGATTGAGTTGAGTGGAAAAAGCTAAACGTATATTATTTAATTAACCAACGCATGATAGTTGACCAAGTATCTTTTATCAACTCATAATAGTTACGTTAGCTAGCTATTGTTCGTCCTAGACTTTAGTTACTGTTATGACGTCAGAGCATTTTGTGCATATGATCGTAGCTAAGAGACGGATCGCTTCTAGATGAACCATTATCTCTGTGCATTAGAGGCGTCTCTAACATATGTTTATAGCTAAGAGACGGATGGCTTCTAGATGAACCATTATCTCTGTGCATTAGAGGCGTCTCTAACATATGTTTATAGCTAAGAGACGAATGGCTTCTAGATTAACCATTATCTCTGTGCATTAGAGACGTCTCTAACGTATGTTTGTAGCTAAGAGACGGATGGCTTCTAGATGAACCATTATCTCTGTGCATTAGAGGCGTCTCTAACGCCCAGAAAGATTCAAAATCCCACAATTAACCAGCTCTGCAACCGTTCATACCAAATATGGAGTGTCGCTGAACAACTGTCTTCATTTACTCCCGTTATGCCGGTGGATATATACACTAAACAAAAATAGAAATGCAACATGTAAAGTTTCATAACCTGAAATGATCAATAAGCACATAAAGCATATTTCGCTCAACTTTTGTGCTCTAATTTGTCAACATCCCTGTTAGTGAGTGTTTCTCCTTTACCAAGAGAATCCATCCATCTGAAAGGTGTGGCATATCAAGAACCTGATTAAACAGCATGATTGTTACACAGGTGCACCTTGTGCTGGGGACAATAAAAAGCCACAAAAATGCACATTTTTGTCACAACACAATGCCACAGATGTCTCAAGTTGAGGGAGTGTGCAATTGGTATTCTGACTGCAGGAATGTTCACCAGAGCTGTAGCCAGAGAATTTAATGTTAATTTCTGTACAATAAGCCGCCTCCAACGTCGTTTTAAAGAATTTGGCAATACGTCCAACCGGCATCACAACCGCAGACCACATGTAACCATGCCAACCCAGGACCTCCACGTCCGGCTTCTTCACCTGCAGGATCATCTGAGACCAGCCACCTGGACAGCTGATGAAACTGAGGAGTATTTCTGGCTGTGATAAAGCCCTTTTGTGGGGAAAAAAACACATTCTGATTGGCTGGACCTGGCTCCCCAGTGGGTGGACCTGGCTCCCCAGTGGGTGGGCCTATGCCCTCCCAGGCCCACCCATGGCTGAGCCCCTGCCCAGTCATGTGAAATCCATAGATTAGGGTCTAAGGAATTTATTTCAATTGATTGATATCCTTATATGAACTAAATCATTGAAGTTGTTGCATATATGCTTTTTGTTAAGTATATGTCAGTTAAGAACAAATTCTTATTTACAATGCGGCCGAATGCACGCCGCCCTACGGGACTCCCGATCACAGCCAGATGTGACGCCGCCCTACGGGACTCCCGATCACGGCCAGATGTGATGCAGCCTGGATTCAAACCAGGTACTGCAGTGACACCTCTTGCACTGAGATGCAGTGTCTTAGACCACTGCGCCATTCGGGAGCCCAGATTACACTGTTTCCATGAGGTGCCAAAGAGGATTATTTTTTAGATCGCTCCCGAATGGCGCAGTGGTCTGAGACATTGCATCTCAGTGCAGGTTGGGAGTTTACTACAACTCAATACATTCTAGTTGGCACCTCATGTTTACCTCATTACTGCCTTGCAGGTTGGGAGTTTACTACAACTCAATACATTCTAGTTGGCACCTCATGTTTACCTCATTACTGCCTTGCAGGTTGGGAGTTTACTACAACTCAATACATTCTAGTTGGCACCTCATGTTTACCTCATTACTGCCTTGCAGGTTGGGAGTTTACTACAGCTCATTTATTTATCCCTGTTTTGGAGGTAGATACCGGCTATAACTGGAGTAAATAAAGGTCATAGCGAATCTCCATATTTGGTGAATCAACTCATGTATTTTGGTGAATCAACTCATGTATTTTGACACAACGCTTGCAGAGCTGGTGAATGGGAGTATTAGTCTGAGGGTTTTATTTTTACATTCCGCACAGATACTGGTTCAGCTTGTAGCTAATCTTCGTATCTAACTAACTTGTCTGGTCCTCTCCTAGTTGGGAGCAAAGAGTGATAGCTTTTAGCTAACATTACTAGTTAACTAACTTGTCTGGTCCTCTCCTAGTTGGGAGCAAAGAGTGATAGCTTTTAGCTAACATTACTAGTTAACTAACTTGTCTGGTCCTCTCCTAGTTGGGAGCAAAGAGTGATAGCTTTTAGCTAACATTACTAGTTAACTAACTTGTCTGGTCCTCTCCTAGTTGGGAGCAAAGAGTGATAGCTTTTAGCTAACATTACTAGTTAACTAACTTGTCTGGTCCTCTCCTAGTTGGGAGCAAAGAGTGATAGCTTTTAGCTAACATTACTAGTTAACTAACTTGTTCGTTCCTGTCCTAGCTAAAATTACTAGTTAACTAACTTGTTTGTTCCTGTCCTAGCTAACATTACTAGTTAACTAACTTGTTCGTTCCTGTCCTAGCTAACATTACTAGTTAACTAACTTGTTCGTTCCTGTCCTAGCTAACATAACTAGTTAACTAACTTGTTCGTTCCTGTCCTAGCTAACATTACTAGTTAACTAACTTGTTCGTTCCTGTCCTAGCTAACATTACTAGTTAACTAACTTGTTCGTTCCTGTCCTAGCTAACATTACTAGTTAACTAACGTGTTTGTTCCTGTCCTAGCTAACATTACTAGCTAACTAACTTGTTCGTTCCTGTTCTAGCTAACATTACTAGCTAACTAACTTGTCCGTTCCTGTCCTAGCTAACATTACTAGTTAACTAACTTGTTCGTTCCTGTCCTAGCTAACATTACTAGTTAACTAACTTGTTCGTTCCTGTCCTAGCTAACATTACTAGTTAGCTAACGTGTTTGTTCCTGTCCTAGCTAACATTACTAGCTAACTAACTTGTTCGTTCCTGTTCTAGCTAACATTACTAGCTAACTAACTTGTCCGTTCCTGTCCTAGCTAACATTAATAGTTAACTAACTTGTCCGTTCCTGTCCTAGCTAACATTAATAGCTAGCTAACTGGTCCGTTCCTCCCCTAGCTAACATTAATAGCTAGCTAACTGGTCCGTTCCTCCCCTAGCTAACATTAATAGCTAGCTAACTGGTCCGTTCCTCCCCTAGCTAACATTAATAACTAGCTAACTGGTCCGTTCCTCCCCTAGCTAACATTAATAGCTAGCTAACTGGTCCGTTCCTCCCCTAGCTAACATTAATAGTTAACTAACTTGTCTGTTCCTGTCCTAGCTAACATTAATAGCTAACTAACTTGTCTGTTCCTGTCCTAGCTAACATTACTAGTTAACTAACAGTATAGGCACCTTTCCTCCCCTAACTAACTGGTCCGTTCCTCCCCTAGTTGTGAGCAGAGAGTGGGGACAGTATAGGCACCGTTCCTCCCCTAACTAACTGGTCCGTTCCTCCCCTAGTTGGGAGCAGAGAGTGTGGACAGTATAGGCGCCGTTCCTCCCCTAACTAACTGGTCCGTTCCTCCCCTAGTTGGGAGCAGAGAGTGGGGACAGTATAGGCGCCGTTCCTCCCCTAACTAACTGGTCCGTTCCTCCCCTAGTTGGGAGGAGAGAGTGCGGACAGTATAGGCGCCGTTCCTCCCCTAACTAACTGGTCCGTTCCTCCCCTAACTAACTGGTCCGTTCCTCCCCTAACTAACTGGTCCGTTCCTCCCCTAGTTGGGAGCAGAGAGTGGGGACAGTATAGGCGCCGTTCCTCCCCTAACTAACTGGTCCGTTCCTCCCCTAGTTGGGAGCAGAGAGTGGGGACAGTATAGGCGCCGTTCCTCCCCTAACTAACTGGTCCGTTCCTCCCCTAGTTGGGAGCAGAGAGTGGGGACAGTATAGGCGCCGTTCCTCCCCTAACTAACTGGTCCGTTCCTCCCCTAACTAACTGGTCCGTTCCTCCCCTAGTTGGGAGCAGAGAGTGGGGACAGTATAGGCGCCGTTCCTCCCCTAACTAACTGGGCCGTTCCTCCCCTAGTTGGGAGCAGAGATTGGGGACAGTATAGGCACCGTTCCTCCCCTAACTAACTGGTCCGTTCCTCCCCTAGTTGGGAGCAGAGAGTGGGGACAGTATAGGCGCCGTTCCTCCCCTAACTAACTGGTCCGTTCCTCCCCTAACTAACTGGTCCGTTCCTCCCCTAGTTGGGAGCAGAGAGTGGGGACAGTATAGGCGCCGTTCCTCCCCTAACTAACTGGTCCGTTCCTCCCCTAGTTGGGAGCAGAGAATGCTGACAGTATAGGCGCCGTTCCTCCCCTAACTAACTGGTCCGTTCCTCCCCTAGTTGGGAGCAGAGAGTGGGGACAGTATAGGCGCCGTTCCTCCCCTAACTAACTGGTCCGTTCCTCCCCTAGTTGGGAGCAGAGAGTGGGGACAGTATAGGCGCCGTTCCTCCCCTAACTAACTGGTCCCTTCCTCCCCTAACTAACTGGTCCGTTCCTCCCCTAGTTGGGAGCAGAGAGTGGGGACAGTATAGGCGCTGTTCCTCCCCTAACTAACTGGTCCGTTCCTCCCCTAGTTGGGAGCAGAGAGTGGGGACAGTATAGGCGCCGTTCCTCCCCTAACTAACTGGTCCGTTCCTCCCCTAGTTGGGAGCAGAGAATGCTGACAGTATAGGCGCCGTTCCTCCCCTAACTAACTGGTCCGTTCCTCCCCTAGTTGGGAGCAGAGAGTGCGGACAGTATAGGCGCCGTTCCTCCCCTAACTAACTGGTCCGTTCCTCCCCTAGTTGGGAGCAGAGAGTGGGGACAGTATAGGCGCCGTTCCTCCCCTAACTAACTGGTCCGTTCCTCCCCTAACTAACTGGTCCGTTCCTCCCCTAGTTGGGAGCAGAGAGTGGGGACAGTATAGGCGCCGTTCCTCCCCTAACTAACTGGTCCGTTCCTCCCCTAGTTGGGAGCAGAGAGTGGGGACAGTATAGGCGCCGTTCCTCCCCTAACTAACTGGTCCGTTCCTCCCCTAACTAACTGGTCCGTTCCTCCCCTAGTTGGGAGCAGAGAGTGGGGACAGTATAGGCGCCGTTCCTCCCCTAACTAACTGGTCCGTTCCTCCCCTAGTTGGGAGCAGAGAATGCTGACAGTATAGGCGCCGTTCCTCCCCTAACTAACTGGTCCGTTCCTCCCCTAGTTGGGAGCAGAGAGTGCGGACAGTATAGGCGCCGTTCCTCCCCTAACTAACTGGTCCGTTCCTCCCCTAGTTGGGAGCAGAGAGTGGGGACAGTATAGGCGCCGTTCCTCCCCTAACTAACTGGTCCGTTCCTCCCCTAGTTGGGAGCAGAGAATGCTGACAGTATAGGCGCCGTTCCTCCCCTAACTAACTGGTCCGTTCCTCCCCTAGTTGGGAGCAGAGAGTGGGGACAGTATAGGCACCGTTCCTCCTCTAACTAACTGGTCCGTTCCTCCCCTAGTTGGGAGCAGAGAGTGCGGACAGTATAGGCGCCGTTCCTCCCCTAACTAACTGGTCCTTTCCTCCCCTAGTTGGGAGCAGAGAGTGGGGACAGTATAGGCGCCGTTCCTCCCCTAACTAACTGGTCCGTTCCTCCCCTAACTAACTGGTCCGTTCCTCCCCTAGTTGGGAGCAGAGAGTGGGGACAGTATAGGCGCCGTTCCTCCCCTAA
>NC_092165.1:12500-70000 GCF_045791955.1 Oncorhynchus clarkii lewisi | reverse complement strand
TCAGGGTACCCAGAGTCTGAACTCCCATAATGACTACTGTCAACACTGTTGTTATAGGTTAACTGTCTGTCTGTCTGTATCAGGGTACCCAGAGTCTGAACTCCCATAATGATTACTGTCAACACTGTTGTTATAGGTTAACTGTCTGTCTTTCTGTATCAGGGTACCCAGAGTCTGAACTCCCATAATGACTACTGTCAACACTGTTGTTATAGGTTAACTGTCTGTCTGTCTGTCTGTATCAGGGTACCCAGAGTCTGAACCCCCATAATGACTACTGTCAACACTTTGTCGACACCGGACACCGACCACAGAACTTCATCAGAGACGTCGGTACGACAGTGTATCTGTAATCTGTGTCTGTGTGTAATCTGTGTGTGTAATCTGTGTCAGTGTGTGTAATCTGTGTGTGCGTGTAATCTGTGTTTGTGTGTAATCTGTGTGTGCGTGTTGTCTGTGTGTGTGTGTAATCTGTGTGTGCGTGTAATCTGTGTGTGTGTGTAATCTGTGTGTGTAATCTGTGTCTGTGTGTGTAATCTGTGTTTGTAATCTGTGTGTAATCTATGTGTTTCAGGTCTGGCAGACCGGTTTGAAGAGTATCCTAAACTCAGAGAGCTAATCAGACTGAAGGATGAACTGATCTCAACCACCAACACCCCCCCCATGTAGGTCCCAGTCATTTATCCCCCCCCCCCCCCCCATGTAGGTCCCAGTCATTTAACCCCCCCCCATGTAGGTCCCAGTCATTTATCTCCCCCATGTAGGTCCCAGTCATTTAACCCCCCCCCCCATGTAGGTCCCAGTCATTTAACCCCCCCCATGTAGGTCCCAGTCTTTTACCCCCCCCCCCATGTAGGTCCCAGTCATTTAACCCCCCCCCCCATGTAGGTCCCAGTCATTTAACCCCCCCCCCCCCCATGTAGGTCCCAGTCATTTAACCCCCCCCCCCATGTAGGTCCCAGTCATTTAACCCCCCCATGTAGGTCCCAGTCATTTAACTCCCCCCCCCCCCCCATGTAGGTCCCAGTCATTTAACCCCCCCATATAGGTCCCAGTCATTTATCTCCCCCCCATGTAGGTCCCAGTCATTTACCCCCCTATGTAGGTCCCAGTCATTTAACACCCCCCCCCCTCCCTCCCATGTAGGTCCCAGTCATTTACCCCCCCATGTAGGTCCCAGTCATTTAACACCCCCCCCCCCCCCCTCCCATGTAGGTCCCAGTCATTTACCCCCCTCCCCCCCATGTAGGTCCCAGTAATTTAACCCCCCCCCCATGTCAGTCCCAGTCATTTACCCCCCCATGTAGGTCCAAGTCATTACCCCCCCATGTAGGTCCCTGTCATTTAACACCCCCTCCCATGTAGGTCCCAGTCATTTACCCCCTCCCCCCCATGTAGGTCCCAGTCATTTAATCCCCCCTCCCATGTAGGTCCCAGTCATTTAACCCCCCCCTCCCATGTAGGTCCCAGTCATTTAACCCCTCCTCCCCATGTAGGTCCCAGTCATTTAACCCCCCCCCCTCCCATGTAGGTCCCAGTCATTTAACCCCCCCATATAGGTCCCAGTCATTTATCTCCACCCATGTAGGTCCCAGTCATTTACCCCCCCATGTAGGTCCCAGTCATTTAACACCCCCCCCCCCCCCCCCCTCCCATGTAGGTCCCAGTCATTTACCCCCCTCCCCCCCATGTAGGTCCCAGTCATTTAACCCCCCCCCCCATGTAGGTCCCAGTCATTTAATCCCCCCCATGTAGGTCCCAGTCATTTAACCCCCCCCGATGTAGGTCCCAGTCATTTAACCCCCCCCCCCGATGTAGGTCCCAGTCATTTAAGCCCCCCATGTAGGTCCCAGTCATTTAACCCCCCATGTAGGTCCCAGTTCATTTAACCCCCCATGTAGGTCCCAGTTATTAATAAATGACTCTGGAGAGTCTGTTAAATGACTCCCTGATAGGAGAGTCTGTTAAATGACTCCCTGATAGGAGAGTCTGTTAAATGACTCCCTGATAGGAGAGTCTGTTAAATGACTCCCTGATAGGAGAGTCTGTTAAATGACTCCCTGATAGGAGAGTCTGTTAAATGACTCCCTGATAGGAGAGTCTGTTAAATGACTCCCTGATAGGAGAGTCTGTTAAATGACTCCCTGATAGGAGAGTCTGTTAAATGACTCCCTGATAGGAGAGTCTGTTAAATGACTCCCTGATAGGAGAGTCTGTTAAATGACTCCCTGATAGGAGAGTCTGTTAAATGACTCCCTACTGTAGTGGCTCTGGATAAGAGAGTCTGTTAAATGACTCCCTGATAGTAGCGTCTGTTAAATGACTCCCTGATAGGAGAGTCTGTTAAATGACTCCCTACTGTAGTGACTCTGGATAGGAGCCGTCTGCTAAATGACTCGCGTGTTAATGTAGGTATCTGCAGGCCGACCCAGAGCACTTTGACCTGCGTGATCTGAAGACTAAGTTTGATGTGATCCTGCTGGAGCCCCCGCTAGAGGAGTACTACAGAGAGTCAGGAATACCCCACACAGAACGCTACTGGAACTGGGACGATGTGAGTTACTGGGGGGGGGGGGTACTACAGAGAGTCAGGAATACCCCACACAGAACGCTACTGGACCTGGGACGATGTGAGTTACTGGGGGGGGGGGGGGGGTACTACAGAGAGTCAGGAATACCCCACACAGAACGCTACTGGAACTGGGACGATGTGAGTTACTGGGGGGGGGGGTACTACAGAGAGTCAGGAATACCCCACACAGAACGCTACTGGAACTGGGACGATGTGAGTTACTGGGGGGGGGGGTACTATGGGAGGATGTGAGTTACTGGGGGGGGGGGGGGGTACTATGGGAGGATGTGAGTTACTGGGGGGGGGGGGGGGGGGTACTACTGGACCTGGGACGATATGAGTTACTGGGGGGGGTACTACTGGACCTGGGACGATGTGAGTTACTGGGGGGGGGGGGGGGGGGGGGGTACTGGACCTGGGGCGATATGAGTTACTGGGGGGGGGGGGGTACTGGACCTGGGAGGATGTGAGTTACTGGGGGTGGGGGTACTATGGGAGGATGTGAGTTACTGGGGGGGGGGGTACTATGGGAGGATGTGAGTTACTGGGGGGGGGGGGGGTACTATGGGAGGATGTGAGTTACTGGGGGGGGGGGGGGGGTACAATGGGAGGATGTGAGTTACTGGGGGGGGGGGTACTATGGGAGGATGTGAGTTACTGGGGGGGGGTACTATGGGAGGATGTGAGTTACTGGGGGGGGGTACTATGGGAGGATGTGAGTTACTGGGGGGGGGTACTATGGGAGGATGTGAGTTACTGGGGGGGGGTACTATGGGAGGATGTGAGTTACTGGGGGGGGGGGGGGGTACTATGGGAGGATGTGAGTTACTGGGGGGGGTACTATGGGAGGATGTGAGTTACTGGGGGGGGTACTATGGGAGGATGTGAGTTACTGGGGGGGGGGTACTATGGGAGGATGTGAGTTACTGGGGGGGGGGGGGTACTATGGGAGGATGTGAGTTACTGGGGGGGGGGGGGGTACTATGGGAGGATGTGAGTTACTGGGGGGGGGGGGGGTACTATGGGAGGATGTGAGTTACTGGGGGGGGGGGGGGTACTATGGGAGGATGTGAGTTACTGGGGGGGGGGGGGGGGGGTACTATGGGAGGATGTGAGTTACTGGGGGGGGGGGGGGGGGTGTAATGAAGATGAATTTATAATAATGAAGATATTTAATAGAAGCATTGTTTAATAAATGAAGCTTTCTGTTGATTTCTCTCATCTCTCCCCCCTTCTTTCTCCCCCCCATCTCTCCCCCTCTTCTCTCTCCCCCCTCTTTCCTCCACCCCTTCTCTCTCTTCCCCCTCTTTCCTCCCCCCTTATTTCTCCCCCCCATCTCTCCCCCTTCTCTCCCCCTTATCTCTCTCCCCCTCTTCTCTCCTCCCGCCTCTTCTCTCTCTCCCCTCTTTCCTCCCCCTTCTTTCCTCCCCCCCTCTTTCCTCCCCCCTTATTTCTCCCCCCCTCTTTCCTCCCCCCTTATTTCTCCCCCCGATCTCTCCCCCTTCTCTCCCCCTTCTCTCTCTCCCCCTCTTCTCTCCTCCCGCCTCTTCTCTCTCCCCCCTCTTTCCTCCCCCCTCTTCCCCCCCCCCTCTTTCTCCCCCCCTCTTTCCTCCCCCCTTCTTTCTCCCCCCCTCTTTCTTCCCCCCAATCTCTCCCCCTTCTCTCTCTCCCCCCTCTTCTCTCCTCCCGCCTCTTTTCTCTCCCCCCTCTTTCCTCCCCCCTTCTCTCTCTTCCCCCCCTTCTCTCCCCCTTCTCTCCCCCTTCTCTCCCCCTCCCCCCTCTTCTCTCCCCCTTCTCTCCTCCCTTCTCCTTCTCTCCTCCCCCTTCTCTGCCCCTCCTCTCTCTCCCCCCCCCCTCCTCTCTCTCCCTCTTCTTCTCTCCCTCTAGATTATGAAGCTGGAGATAGAGGAGATATCAGCCCTGCGTTCCTTTGTCTTTCTCTGGTGTGGATCAGGAGAGGGACTGGACCTGGGGAGAATGGTATTATACACAGAGAGAGAGACTGGACCTGGGGAGAATGGTATTATACACAGAGAGAGGGACCTGGGGAGAATGGTATTATACACAGAGAGAGGGACCTGGGAGAATGGTATTATACACAGAGAGAGAGACTGGAACTGGGGAGAATGGTATTATACACAGAGAGGGGGACTGGACCTGGGGAGAATGGTATTATACACAGGGAGAGGGACTGGACCTGGGGAGAATGGTATTATACACAGAGAGAGGGACCTGGGGAGAATGGTATTATACACAGAGAGAGGGACCTGGGGAGAATGGTATTATACACAGAGAGGGACTGGACCTGGGGAGAATGGTATTATACACAGAGAGACTGGACCTGGGGAGAATGGTATTATACACAGAGAGAGGGACCTGGGGAGAATGGTATTATACACAGAGAGAGGGACTGGACCTGGGGAGAATGGTATTATACACAGAGAGGGACTGGACCTGGGGAGAGTGGTATTATACACAGAGAGAGGGACCTGGGGAGAATGGTATTATACACAGAGAGAGGGACCTGGGGAGAATGGAATTATACACAGAGAGGGACTGGACCTGGGGAGAATGGAATTATACACAGAGAGAGGGACCTGGGGAGAATGGTATTATACACAGAGAGAGGGACCTGGGGAGAATGGTATTATACACAGAGAGGGACCTGGGGAGAATGGTATTATACACAGAGAGAGGGACCTGGGGAGAATGGTATTATACACAGAGAGAGGGACTGGACCTGGGGAGAATGGTATTATACACAGAGAGACTGGACCTGGGGAGAATGGTATTATACACAGAGAGAGGGACCTGGGGAGAATGGTATTATACACAGAGAGAGGGACTGGACCTGGGGAGAATGGTATTATACACAGAGAGAGGGACCTGGGGAGAATGGTATTATACACAGAGAGAGGGACCTGGGGAGAATGGTATTATACACAGAGAGGGACCTGGGGAGAATGGTATTATACACAGAGAGAGGGACCTGGGGAGAATGGTATTATACACAGAGAGAGGGACTGGACCTGGGGAGAATGGTATTATACACAGAGAGAGGGACCTGGGGAGAATGGTATTATACACAGAGAGAGGGACCTGGGGAGAATGGTATTATACACAGAGAGGGACCTGGGGAGAATGGTATTATACACAGAGAGAGGGACCTGGGGAGAATGGTATTATACACAGAGAGGGACTGGACCTGGGGAGAATGGTATTATACACAGAGAGAGGGACTGGACCTGGGGAGAATGGTATTATACACAGAGAGAGGGACCTGGGGAGAATGGTATTATACACAGAGAGAGGGACCTGGGGAGAATGGTATTATACACAGAGAGGGACCTGGGGAGAATGGTATTATACACAGAGAGAGGGACCTGGGGAGAATGGTATTATACACAGAGAGGGACTGGACCTGGGGAGAATGGTATTATACACAGAGAGAGGGACTGGACCTGGGGAGAATGGTATTATACACAGAGAGAGGGACCTGGGGAGAATGGTGTTATACACAGAGAGAAGGACCTGGGGAGAATGGAATCATTTAAAAACATGCCTCCATGCCTCCTATCCCCCTCTCCCTCCTCCCCCCTCTCCCCCTCTCCCCCTCCTCTCCCTCCTCCCCCCTCTCCCTCCTCCACAGTGTCTGAGAAAGTGGGGTTTCAGGCGTTGTGAGGATATATGTTGGATCAAAACCAACAAGAACAACCCTGGAAAGACCAAAACCCTCGACCCTAAAGCTGTGTTTCAGAGAACCAAGGTAACACACACCATGACACACCATGACACACCATGACACACACACCATGACACACACACACCAGCGACACCAACACACACACCATGACACACACCAGCGACACCAACACACACACAGTCTCATGCACAATTTACAAAAATGTACCATGATTTCTCCCCTTCTTACTTCCCCCCTTCCCCCTCCCTCCCCCTCTCCTCCCTCCCCCTCTCCACTCTCCTCCCTCCCTCTCTCCTCCCTCCCTCTCCCCCTCTCCACTCTCTTCCATCCCTCTCTCCTCCCTCCCTTTCCCCCTCCCCCCTCTCCTCTCTCCTCCCTCCCTCTCTCCTCCCTCCCTCCCTCTCTCCTCCCTCCCTCCCTCTCCCCCTCCCCCCTCTCCTCTCTCCTCCCTCCCTCTCTCCTCCCTCCCTCCCCCTCTCCTCCCTCTCCACTCTCCCCCTCTCCTCTCTCCTCTCTCCTCTCTCCTCCCTCCCTCCCCCTCTCCACTCTCCTCCCTCCCTCTCTCCTTCCCCCCCCCCTCTAGGAACACTGTCTAATGGGTATTAAGGGAACAGTCCGGAGGTCTACAGATGGGGATTTCATCCACGCCAACGTGGATATCGACCTGATTATTACCGAGGAGCCTGAGATCGGGAACGTGGAGAAACCGGTGGAGATATTTCATATTATAGAACACTTCTGTCTGGGGAGACGAAGACTACACCTGTTTGGTCGAGACTCTACCATCAGACCAGGTGGGTCAACAGACCAGGTGGGTCAGCAGACCAGGTGGGTCATCAGACCAGGTGGGTCAACAGACCAGGTGGGGCATCAGACCAGGTGGGTCAACAGACCAGGTGGGTCAACAGACCAGGTGGGTCAACAGACCAGGTGGGTCAACAGACCAGGTGGGGCATCAGACCAGGTGGGTCAACAGACCAGGTGGGTCAACAGACCAGATGGGTCATCAGACCAGGTGGGTCAACAGACCAGATGGGTCATCAGACCAGGTGGGTCATTTGACCATGTGGGTCATTAGACCAGGTGGGTCATCAGACCAGGTAGGTCATCAGACCAGGTAGGTCATCAGACCAGGTGACATCATTCATTCCTATGTGAAGACTCAATAGCACACTGAAGCCAGATAAGATGGCGTCTCATGGAGACACGAGCAGTTCCACCCACTCCAGGAAGTGACGCTGCGGACTAGCTCAGTGCTGCCCCCTCTCGTTGACTAACTCTTGTTGAAGGCTGACCGGGGTACTGCAGGCTAGCTCAGTGCTGCCCCCTCTCGTTGACTAGCTCAGTGCTGTCCCCTCTCGTTGACTAGCTCAGTGCTGCCCACTCTCGTTGACTAGCTCAGTGCTGCCCCCTCTCGTTGACTAGCTCAGTGCTGCCCCCGCTCGTTGACTAACTCTTGTTGAAGGCTGACCGGGGTACTGCAGGCTAGCTCAGTGCTGCCCCCTCTCGTTGACTAGCTCAGTGCTGCCCCCTCTCGTTGACTAGCTCAGTGCTGCCCCCTCTTGTTGACTAGCTCAGTGCTGCCCCCTCTCGTTGACTAGCTCAGTGCTGCCCCCTCTCGTTGACTAACTCTAGTTGAAAGCTGACTGGGGTACTGCAGGCTAGCTCAGTGCTGCCCCCTCTCGTTGACTAGCTCAGTGCTGCCCACTCTCGTTGACTAGCTCAGTGCTGCCCCCTCTCGTTGACTATCTCTAGTTGAAGGCTGACTGGGGTACTGCAGACTAGCTCATTGCTGCCCCCTCTCGTTGACTAGCTCATTGCTGCCCCCTCTCGTTGACTAGCTCAATGCTGCCCCCCTCTCGTTGACTAGCTCAGTGCTGCCCCCCTCTCGTTGACTAGCTCAGTGCTGCCCCCTCTCGTTGACTAGCTCAGTGCTGCCCCCTCTCATTGACTAGCTCAGTGCTGCCCCCTCTCGTTGACTAACTCTAGTTGAAGGCTGACCGGGGTACTGCAGGCTAGCTCAGTGCTGCCCCCTCTCGTTGATTAACTCTAGTTGAAGGCTGACTGGGGTACTGCAGGCTAGCTCAGTGCTGCCCCCTCTCGTTGACTAACTCAGTGCTGCCCCCTCTCGTTGATTAACTCTAGTTGAAGGCTGACTGGGGTACTGCAGGCTAGCTCAGTGCTGCCCCCTCTCGTTGACTAACTCAGTGCTGCCCCCTCTCGTTGATTAACTCTAGTTGAAGGCTGACTGGGGTACTGCAGGCTAGCTCAGTGCTGCCCCCTCTCGTTGATTAACTCTAGTTGAAGGCTGACTGGGGTACTGCAGGCTAGCTCAGTGCTGCCCCCTCTCGTTGATTAACTCTAGTTGAAGGCTGACTGGGGTACTGCAGGCTAGCTCAGTGCTGCCCCCTCTCGTTGATTAACTCTAGTTGAAGGCTGACTGGGGTACTGCAGGCTAGCTCAGTGCTGCCCCCTCTCGTTGATTAACTCTAGTTGAAGGCTGACTGGGGTACTGCAGGCTAGCTCAGTGCTGCCCCCTCTCGTTGATTAACTCTAGTTGAAGGCTGACTGGGGTACTGCAGGCTAGCTCAGTGCTGCCCCCTCTCGTTGATTAACTCTAGTTGAAGGCTGACCGGGGTACTGCAGGCTAGCTCAGTGCTGCCCCCTCTCGTTGATTAACTCTAGTTGAAGGCTGACTGGGGTACTGCAGGCTAGCTCAGTGCTGCCCCCTCTCGTTGATTAACTCTAGTTGAAGGCTGACTGGGGTACTGCAGGCTAGCTCAGTGCTGCCCCCTCTCGTTGATTAACTCTAGTTGAAGGCTGACTGGGGTACTGCAGGCTAGCTCAGTGCTGCCCCCTCTCGTTGATTAACTCTAGTTGAAGGCTGACTGGGGTACTGCAGCATGTCATTACAACTCCTTCTGTGTGCATTTTAAAAAGTAATCGGTGCAAAGACATACACGTGGTGTTGTTAGAAGTCATGATTGTCTTCAAATCTTTATTTTATTTACTTCACCATGAAGATTGACATTTTTTTAATTCACTTATAATTGGGGGATCCTGTTTTCTTGCTAACAATGCCTGCAGTACCGCGGTCGGCTTCGAACTAGCGTGTCTTCAACGAGAGAGTCGTTCTCTCCTGGATCACACACACGCGGAATCGAGAGGAAATCAGGAATCCTCTGAATCGAGAGGGAATCAGGAATCCTCTGAATCGAGAGGAAATCAGGAATCCTCTGAATCGAGAGGGAATCAGGAATCCTCTGAATCGAGAGGAAATCAGGAATCCTCTGAATCGAGAGGGAATCAGGAATCCTCTGAATCGGCAGGAAATCAGGAATCCTCCATGATTTCAGAGGAGAAAAAAATTAACCCTGATTCAGATAGAGGACTGGAGGATGATTGTAGCCTTCTAGATTTGTTCAGGTTGTTTATTTAGGTTACATGTATTTCTCTCTCTCTCTCTCTGTCTCTCTCTCTCTCTCTCCCCCTCCTCTCTCCCCCTCTCTCTCCCTCCTCTCCTCTCTCCCCCTCTCTCTCCTCTCTCCCCCTCTCTCTCCCTCCTCTCCTCTCTCCCCCTCTCTCTCCCTCCTCTCCTCTCTCCCCTATCTCCTCCCCTCTCTATCTCTCTTCTTCTCTCTCTCTCTCTCTCCAGGGTGGTTGACAGTAGGTCCTACTCTGACCAACAGTAACTTCAACTCAGAGTCTTACTCCTCCCACTTCTCAATCACACAGTCTCACCTCTCAGGTAGGTCCTTAATCACACACACACACACACACACACACCTCAATCTGTCTTGTCTGTTCTCTCTCTCCTCTCCTCCATCTCTTCTCATCTCTTCCTCCATCTAATCTCTCCTTCATCTCTCTTCTCCCTCTCCCACATCTCTCTCTCCTCTCTTCCATCTCATCTCTCTCCTCTCCCTCTCCTTCATCTCTCTCCTCTCCTCCATCTCTTCTCTCTCTCCCTCTCCTTCATCTCTTCTCTCTCCTCCATCTCTCTCCTCCATCTCCTCTCCTCTCTTCCATCTCATCTCTCTCTCTCCTCTCCCTCTCCTTCATCTCTCTCCTCTCCTCCATCTCTTCTCTCTCTCCCTCTCCTACATCTCCTCTCTCTCCTCCATCTCATCTCTCTTCTCCCTCTCCTCCATCTCTCTCTCCTCTCTTCCATCTCATCTCTCTCTCTCCTCTCCCTCTCCTTCATCTCTCTCCTCTCCTCCATCTCTTCTCTCTCCCTCTCCTCTCTCTCCTCCATCTCATCTCTCTCCTCTCCCTCTCCTCCATCTCTTCTCTCTCTCCTCTCTCTCTCCTCCATCTCTTCTTCTCTGGTCTAATCCCTCTGTTCTCTCCTCCATCTCTTCTTCTCTGGTCTAATCCCTCTGTTCTCTCCTCCATCTCTTTTTCTCTGGTCTAATCCCTCTGTTCTCTCCTCCATCTCTTCTTCTCTGGTCTAATACCTCTATTCTCTCCTCTTGATGTGTCCTCCAGGCTGTACGGAGGAGATAGAACGTCTGCGACCCAAGTCACCTCCCTCCAAGCTGAAGTCAGACCGTGGAGGGGGGTCATCCCGTGGAGGGCGGGGGGGTCCTAATGCCGGCCGGGGGGGGGACAGGGGCCGGGAGAGGAACAGGTCCTTTAGAGGGGACAGGGGAGGATTCAGAGGGCGGGGGGGTCCACACCGCGGGTTCCCACCTCGCTAGGACGGGCAGACAGATTATACTGAGAGGTGGTCGGACACTCATATTCTGTACCCTCGTCCAGAAGTGTCCACTCCTTCTCTCCTCGTGATTGGTTGGTGCACCTGTCCGGTCCTTTTAAATCCACGAGGGGATTTACACACCTCTCCAGTCTCTCTCTCACACACACACACACACACACACACCACCAACCTCTCTCACACACACCATCAACCTCTCACACACACACACACACACACACACACACACACACACCACCAACCTCTCTCACACACACCTATCTAGATGGTTGTAAAATAGTCTTCTGATCCTTAGATTAATAATAAACGTGTTTTTATGAATGTTGTTTTTTTTACCTTCTAATAAAACATCATCAGAACCATTGATATGTCTGGAGTGGGTTTAATCTACCAGAACATCATCAGAACCATTGATATGTCTGGAGTGGGTTTAATCTACCAGAACATCATCAGAACCATTGATTTGTCTGGAGTGGGTTTAATCTACCAGAACATCATCAGAACCATTGATATGTCTGGAGTGGGTTTAATCTACCAGAACATCATCAGAACCATTGATATGTCTGGAGTGGGTTTAATCTACCAGAACATCATCAGAACCATTGATGTGTCTGGAGTGGGTTTAATCTACCAGAACATCATCAGAACCATTGATATGTCTGGAGTGGGTTTAATCTACCAGAACATCACCAGAACCACTGATTTGTCTGGAGTGGGTTTAATCTACCAGAACCACTGATATGTCTGGAGTGGGTTTAATCTACCAGAACATCATCAGAACCATTGATTTGTCTGGAGTGGGTTTAATCTACCAGAACATCATCAGAACCATTGATATGTCTGGAGTGGGTTTAATCTACCAGAACATCATCAGAACCATTGATATGTCTGGAGTGGGTTTAATCTACCAGAACATCATCAGAACCATTGATATGTCTGGAGTGGGTTTAATCTACCAGAACATCACCAGAACCACTGATTTGTCTGGAGTGGGTTTAATCTACCAGAACCACTGATATGTCTGGAGTGGGTTTAATCTACCAGAACATCATCAGAACCATTGATTTGTCTGGAGTGGGTTTAATCTACCAGAACATCATCAGAACCATTGATATGTCTGGAGTGGGTTTAATCTACCAGAACATCATCAGAACCATTGATGTGTCTGGAGTGGGTTTAATCTACCAGAACATCATCAGAACCATTGATATGTCTGGAGTGGGTTTAATCTACCAGAACATCACCAGAACCACTGATTTGTCTGGAGTGGGTTTAATCTACCAGAACCACTGATATGTCTGGAGTGGGTTTAATCTACCAGAACATCATCAGAACCATTGATTTGTCTGGAGTGGGTTTAATCTACCAGAACATCATCAGAACCATTGATATGTCTGGAGTGGGTTTAATCTACCAGAACATCATCAGAACCATTGATATGTCTGGAGTGGGTTTAATCTACCAGAACATCATCAGAACCATTAATATGTCTGGAGTGGGTTTAATCTACCAGAACATCATCAGAACCATTGATGTGTCTGGAGTGGGTTTAATCTACCAGAACATCATCAGAACCATTGATATGTCTGGAGTGGGTTTAATCTACCAGAACATCATCAGAACCATTGATATGTCTGGAGTGGTTTAATCTACCAGAACATCATCAGAACCATTGATACAGTGCCTTGCGAAAGTATTCGGCCCCCTTGAACTTTGCGACCTTTTGCCACATTTCAGGCTTCAAACATAAAGATATAAAACTGTATTTTTTTGTGAAGAATCAACAACAAGTGGGACACAATCATGAAGTGGGACGACATTTATTGGATATTTCAAACTTATTTAACAAATCAAAAACTGAAAAATTGGGCGTGCAGAATTATTCAGCCCCCTTAAGTTAATACTTTGTAGCGCCACCTTTTGCTGCGATTACAGCTGTAAGTCGCTTGGGGTATGTCTCTATCAGTTTTGCACATCGAGAGACTGACATTTTTTCCCATTCTTCCTTGCAAAACAGCTCGAGCTCAGTGAGGTTGGATGGAGAGCATTTGTGAACAGCAGTTTTCAGTTCTTTCCACAGATTCTTGATTGGATTCAGGTCTGGACTTTGACTTGGCCATTCTAACACCTGGATATGTTTATTTTTGAACCATTCCATTGTAGATTTTGCTTTATGTTTTGGATCATTGTCTTGTTGGAAGACAAATCTCCGTCCCAGTCTCAGGTCTTTTGCAGACTCCATCAGGTTTTTTTCCAGAATGGTCCTGTATTTGGCTCCATCCATCTTCCCATCAATTTTAACCATCTTCCCTGGCCCATGCTGAAGAAAAGCAGGCCCAAACCATGATGCTGCCACCACCATGTTTGACAGTGGGGATGGTGTGTTCAGCTGTGTTGCTTTTACGCCAAACATAACGTTTTGCAATGTTGCCAAAAAGTTCAATTTTGGTTTCATCTGACCAGAGCACCTTCTTCCACATGTTTGGTGTGTCTCCCAGGTGGCTTGTGGCAAACTTTAAACAACACTTTTTATGGATATCTTTAAGAAATGGCTTTCTTGCCACTCTTCCATAAAGGCCATATTTGTGCAATATACGACTGATTGTTGTCCTATGGACAGAGTCTCCCACCTCAGCTGTAGATCTCTGCAGTTCATCCAGAGTGATCATGGGCCTCTTGGCTGCATCTCTGATCAGTCTTCTCCTTGTATGGGCTGAAAGTTTAGAGGGACAGCCAGGTCTTGGTAGATTTGCAGTGGTCTGATACTCCTTCCATTTCAATATTATCGCTTGCACAGTGCTCCTTGGGATGTTTAAAGCTTGGGAAATCTTTTTGTATCCAAATCCGGCTTTAAACTTCTTCACAACAGTATCTCGGACCTGCCTGGTGTGTTCCTTGTTCTTCATGATGCTCTCTGCGCTTTTAACGGACCTCTGAGACTATCACAGTGCAGGTGCATTTATACGGAGACTTGATTACACACAGGTGGATTGTATTTATCATCATTAGTCATTTAGGTCAACATTGGATCATTCAGAGATCCTCACTGAACTTCTGGAGAGAGTTTGCTGCACTGAAAGTAAAGGGGCTGAATAATTTTGCACGCCCAATTTTTCAGTTTTTGATTTGTTAAAAAAGTTTGAAATATCCAATAAATGTCGTTCCACTTCATGATTGTGTCCCACTTGTTGTTGATTCTTCACAAAAAAATACAGTTTTATATCTTTATGTTTGAAGCCTGAAATGTGGCAAAAGGTCGCAAAATTCTGTTATATAGATTTATAATTAACATAATCTGAAACTGAGCTATGTTAAATATATTTATAATTAACATAATCTGAAACCGAGCTATGTTATATATATATATTTATAATTAACATAATCTGAAACTGAGTTCTGTTATATATATTTATATTTAACATAATCTGAAACTGAGATCTGTTATATATATTTATAATTAACATAATCTGAAACTGAGCTCTGTTATATATATTTATAATTAACATAATCTGAAACTGAGATCTGTTACATATATTTATAATTAACATAATCTGAAACTGAGCTCTGTTATATATATAGTTATAATTAACATAATCTGAAACTGAGCTCTGTTATATATATTTATAATTAACATAATCTGAAACTGAGCTCTGTTATATATATTTATAATTAACATAATCTGAAACTGAGCTCTGTTATATATATAGTTATAATTAACATAATCTGAAACTGAGCTCTGTTATATATATTTATAATTAACATAATCTGAAACTGAGCTCTGTTATATATATTTATAATTAACATAATCTGAAACTGAGCTCTGTTATATATATTTATAATTAACATAATCTGAAACTGAGCTCTGTTATATATATAGTTATAATTAACATAATCTGAAACTGAGCTCTGTTATATATATTTATAATTAACATAATCTGAAACTGAGCTCTGTTATATATATAGTTATAATTAACATAATCTGAAACTGAGCTCTGTTATATATATATATATATTTATAATTAACATAATCTGAAACTGAGCTCTGCTATATATAGTTATAATTAACACCTCGTCTGAAACTGTCCAGGTATTAAACCAGACTGGTGCACATTAAGAATAGAATGAGAAGTTTTAAAAAGTTATTAGCTGAAAGTTACTCAGGGATTCCTAAACTTTGGAAAGGCGTGATCATTTGGAAATGGAACGTTAGTTATCTCAGTCAGAAGGATGTCCTTTATGTAAGGGGAGGACATGTGCCACTTTCCAGATCTTAGGGACAACACCAGAGACAATGTCAAGTTAAACATATATAGTGGGGCTTAAAAGTATTTAGTCAGCCACCAATTGTGCAAGTTCTCCCACTTAAAAAGATGAGAGAGGCCTGTAATTTTCATCATAGGTACACTTCAACTATGACAGACAAAATGAGAAAAAAAATTCCAGAAAATCACATTGTAGGATTTCAATGAATGTATTTGCAAATTATGGTGGAAAATAAGTATTTGGTCAATAACAGAAGGTTATCTCAATACTTTGTTATATACCATTTGTTGGCAATGACAGAGGTCAAACGTTTTCTGTAAGTCTTCACAAGGTTTTCACACACTGTTGCTGGTATTTTGGCCCATTCCTCCATGCAGATCTCCTCTAGAGCAGTGATGTTTTGGGGCTGTTGCTGGGCAACACGGACTTTCAACTCCCTCCAAAGATTTTCTATGGGGTTGAGATCTGGAGACTGGCTAGGCCACTCCAGGACCTTGAAATGCTTCTTACGAAGCCACTCCTTCATTGCCCGGGCGGTGTGTTTGGGATCATTGTCATGCTGAAAGACCCAGCCATGTTTCATCTTCAATGCCCTTGCTGATGGAAGGTTTTCACTCAAAATCTCACGATAGATGGCCCCATTCATTCTTTCCTTTACACGGATCAGTCGTCCTGGTCCCTTTGCAGAAAAACAGCCCCAAAACATGATGTTTCCACCCCCATGCTTCACAGTAGGTATGGTGTTCTTTGGATGCAACTCAGCATTCTTTGTCCTCCAAACACGACGAGTTGAGTTTTTACCAAAAGTAATATTTTGGTTTCATCTGACCATATGACATTCTCCCAATCTTCTTCTGGATCATCCAAATGCTCTCTAGCAAACTTCAGACGGGCCTGGACATGTACTGGCTTAAGCAGGGGGACACGCCTGGCACTGCAGGATTTGAGTCCCTGGCGGCGTAGTGTGTTACTGATGGTAGGCTTTGTTACTTTGGTCCCAGCTCTCTGCAGGTCATTCACTAGGTCCCCCCGTGTGGTTCTGGGATTTTTGCTCACCGTTCTTGTGATCATTTTGACCCCACGGGGTGATATCTTGCGTGGAGCCCCAGATCGAGGGAGATTATCAGTGGTCTTGTATGTCTTCCATTTCCTAATAATTGCTCCCACAGTTGATTTCTTCAAACCAAGCTGCTTACCTATTGCAGATTCAGTCTTCCCAGCCTGGTGCAGGTCTACAATTTTGTTTCTGGTGTCCTTTGACAGCTCTTTGGTCTTGGCCATAGTGGAGTTTGGAGTGTGACTGTTTGAGGTTGTGGAGAGGTGTCTTTTATACTGATAACAAGTTCAAACAGGTGCCATTAATACAGGTCACGAGTGGAGGACAGAGGAGCCTCTTAAAGAAGAAGTTACAGGTCTGTGAGAGCCAGAAATCTTGCTTGTTTGTAGGTGACCAAATACTTATTTTCCACCATAATTTGCAAATAAATTCATTAAAAATCCTACAATGTGATTTTCTGGATTTTTTTTCTCTCATTTTGTCTGTCATAGTTGAAGTGTACCTACGATGAGATGAAAATGGCAGGCCTCTCTCACCTTTTTAAGTGGGAGAACTTGCACAATTGGTGGCTGACTAAATACTTTTTTTGCCCCACTGTAAGTTAATGACTCTGTAATAAGTGGGGCAGAAGGCTGCAGTTTGAAGTGAATCAAGTGAATCAGCTCCTATGGTTTTATACTGCAGTTAGAAGGAATCAAGTGATTCAGCTCCTTTAGTTTTATACTGCAGTTAGAAGGAATCAAGTGAATCAGCTTCAATGGTTTTATACTGCAGTTAGAAGGAATCAAGTGAATCAGCTTCAATGGTTTTATACTGCAGTTAGAAGGAATCAAGTGAATCAGCTCCTATGGTTTTATACTGCAGTTAGAAGGAATCAAGTGAATCAGCTCGTATGATTTTATACTGCAGTTGGAAGTGAATCAGCTCCTATGGTTTTATACTGCAGTTAGAAGGAATCAAGTGAATCAGCTCTTATGGTTTTATACTGCAGTTAGAAGGAATCAAGTGATTCAGCTCCTATGGTTTTATACTGCAGTTAGAAGGAATCAAGTGAATCAGCTCCTATGGTTAAATTAAGATCAGAGGTCTATTTTTCTTACAAAACTCACTGCAAATGTGGACCAGTGGACCAGATTAACTGTAAAGAAGACAACTGGACTAGATTAACTGTATAGAAGACAACTGGACTAGATTAACTGTAAAGAAGACAACTGGACTAGATTAACTGCAAATGTGGACCACTGGACCAGATTAACTGTAAAGAAGACAACTGGACTAGATTAACTGCAAATGTGGACCACTGGACCAGATTAACTGTAAAGAAGACAACTGGACCAGATTAACTGTATAGAAGACAACTGGACTAGATTAACTGTAAAGAAGACAACTGGACTAGATTAACTGCAAATGTGGACCACTGGACCAGATTAACTGTAAAGAAGACAACTGGACCAGATTAACTGTAAAGAAGACAACTGGCGCCCCCCCCCCTCCCCCCTTGGGTTGTGCCGTGGCGGAGGTCTTTGTGGGCTATACTCAGCCTTGTCTCAGGATGGTAAGTTGGTGGTTGAAGATATCCCTCTAGTGTTGTGGGGGCTGTGCTTTGGCAAAGTGGGTGGGGTTATATCCTTCCTGTTTGGCCCTGTCCGGGGGTGTCCTCGGATGGGGCCACAGTGTCTCCTGACCCCTCCTGTCTAGGGTGGCTAGGGTCAGTTTGTTATATCTGGAGTACTTCTCCTGTCCTATTCGGTGTCCTGTGTGAATCTAAGTGTGCGTTCTCTAATTCTCTCCTTCTCTCTTTCTCTCTCTCGGAGGACCTGAGCCCTAGGACCATGCCCCAGGACTACCTGACATGATGACTCCTTGCTGTCCCCAGTCCACCTGGCTGTGCTGCTGCTCCAGTTTCAACTGTTCTGCCTTATTATTATTCGACCATGCTGGTCATTTATGAACATTTGAACATCTTGGCCATGTTCTGTTATAATCTCCACCCGGCACAGCCAGAAGAGGACTGGCCATCCCACATATGCTCTCTCTAATTCTCTCTTTCTTTCTCTCTCTCGGAGGACCTGAGCCATAGGACCATGCCCCAGGAATACCTGACATGATGACTCCTTGCTGTCCCCAGTCCACCTGACTGTGCTGCTGCTCCAGTTTCAACTATTCTGCCTTATTATTATTCGACCATGCTGGTCATTTATGAACATTTGAACATCTTGACCATGTTTTGTTATAATCTCCACCCGGCACAGCCAGAAGAGGACTGGCCACCCCACATAGCCTGGTTCCTCTCTAGGTTTCTTCCTAGGTTTTGGCCTTTCTAGGGAGTTTTTCCTAGCCACCGTGCTTCTACACCTGCATTGCTTGCTGTTTGGGGTTTTAGGCTGGGTTTCTGTACAGCACTTTGAGATATCAGCTGATGTACGAAGGGCGATATAAATAAATTTGATTTGATTTGATTTGAACTGGACTAGATTAACTGTATAGAAGACAACTGGACTAGATTAACTGTAAGGAAGACAACTGGACCAGATTAACTGTAAAGAAGACAACTGGACCAGATTAACTGTAAAGAAGACAACTGGACTAGATTATCTGTAAAGAAGACAACTGGACCAGATTAACTGTAAAGAAGACAACTGGACCAGATTAAATGTAAAGAAGACAACTGGACCAGATTAAATGTAAAGAAGACAACTGGACTAGATTAACTGTAAAGAAGACAACTGGACTAGATTAACTGTAAAGAAGACAACTGGACCAGATTAACTGTAAAGAAGACAACTTTACCAGATTAACTGTAAAGAAGACAACTGGACCAGATTAACTGTAAAGAAGACAACTGGACTAGATTAACTGTAAAGAAGACAACTCGACTAGATTAACTGTAAAGAAGACAACTGGACCAGATTAACTGTAAAGAAGACAACTGGACCAGATTAACTGTAAAGAAGACAACTGGACCAGATTAACTGTAAAGAAGACAACTGGACCAGATTAACTGTAAAGAAGACAACTGGACCAGATTAACTGTAAAGAAGACAACACCATGTTATATTTTTTGAAAATGCTTTATTTATCTAGTTAACCACTATAAATACAACAAGCTGAAAAATAACAAGGAGCATAGAAAACCGGTCCCAGGTCTAAACAGGGACACCAGGAGCATAGAAAACCGGTCCCAGGTCTAAACAGGGACACCAGGAGCATAGAAAACCGGTCCCAGGTCTAAACAGGGACAGCAGGAGCATAGAAAACCGGTCCCAGGTCTAAACAGGGACACCAGGAGTATAGAAAACCGGTCCCAGGTCTAAACAGGGACACCAGGAGCATAGAAAACCGGTCCCAGGTCTAAACAGGGACACCAGGAGCATAGAAAACCGGTCCCAGGTCTAGACAGGGACACCAGGAGCATAGAAAACCGGTCCCAGGTCTAAACAGGGACACCAGGAGCACAGTTTGGCAATAAGGCACACTAAGAACAGTTTACAGTGTTATTATTAATAATGTTATTTCTTTAACGAGGCACGTGTTGTTCTGTTGGAGATGGAGACGACACGCCAGGTGTTCAAACCTACAGGTGGGGGGCGGGGAGTGTCTGGGGGGGGGGGGGGGGGGGGTCAGTTTCACTCAGCTCTGTTCATTCTGAATGGATCCATAGACCTCCACACTGAACAGCCTGATATCTCTGACCTCCACACTGAACAGCCTGATATCTCTGTCCTCACACTAAACACAACACCCAACATAAAAACAACTAATTCTACATTACATTGTTAACATAATACACCAAATTACATCACAAATTTAAAATGTTCAAACTAATTGGACATGTTTAGTTTTTTTTGAGAAGAAAAAAAAACAAGTTTTTAAAATGTATTTTAGTTTGATCACTAAACTCTATTTAAAGGAAAGAATCCATGTTTACTCTTGGAATATATTATAGCATTTCTTCTGACGTCATAAACAACAACACATAATGAATATATTAAATATATCCTGACTTCTTGTCATCATAAAACAACGCAATAAAAGTTACTCGTCGGTATTTAATGAAATTCCAGTTTTTCTTGAGAGAGAGAAACCCTTTACAGGCCAGACAGAGAGAGAGAGAGAGAGAGAGAGAGAGAGAGAGAGAGAGAAAGACACTACAGAACAGACAGAGAGAGAGAGAGAGACTCTTTACAGGCCAGACAGAGAGAGAGAGAAAGAGAGAGAGAGAAAGACACTACAGAACAGACAGAGAGAGAGAGAGAGACTCTTTACAGAACAGACAGAGAGAGAGAAACAGAGAGAGAGAGAGAGAAAGAGAGAGAGAGGCTCTTTACAGAACAGACAGAGAGAGAGACTCTTTACAGAACAGACAGAGAGAGAGAGAGACTCTTTACAGGCCAGACAGAGAGAGAGAGAGAGAGAGACTCTATACAAAACAGACAGAGAGAGAGAGAGAGAGAGAGAGAGAGGCTCTTTACAGGCCAGACAGAGAGAGAGAGAGACTCTTTACAGGCCAGACAGAGAGAGAGAGTGAGAGAGAGAGACTCTATACAAAACAGAGAGAGAGAGAGCGAGAGAGAGAGAGAGGCTCTTTACAGGCCAGACAGAGAGAGAGAGAGAGAGAGAGAGAGAGAGAGAGAGAGGCTCTTTACAGGCCAGACAGAGAGACAGTTGGGCCTGATATTCCAAAAATACTGTTGAATCCATTTACATCCCAACTGTTTATCTCCTTCAAGTTCACCAGCATCAACACAACTAACACCCCCACTACAAATAAAGACAAATACTACACTGATACTGGACGGGCAAGCTGTCTGTCATACCGGTGGGTGTGAATAGAGAGTGATACTGACCCAAAAGACTTCAACAGAGACGTGGACGGGCAAGCTGTCTGTCATACCGGTGGGTGTGAATAGAGAGTGATACTAACCCAAAAGACTTCAATAGAGACGTGGACGGGCAAGCTGTCTGTCATACCGGTGGGTGTGAATAGAGAGTGACACTAACCCAAAAGACTTCAATAGAGACGTGGACGGGCAAGCTGTCTGTCATACCGGTGGGTGTGAATAGAGAGTGATACTAGGACGGCAACGTGTAGTTTGGGGTTCTCTCTCTCTCTCTTCTTCTTCTCTCCCAACAAACAAACATTTGTCAGCCTCGTGTAGCAGCTTTTTTGATGTTGTTTTCACGTTGGATGTGGAGGCTGATGTGTGTTAGTTACTAGCAGGTCAAGTCAGCCTGACAGGAGTTACAGAGGGAAGAGAGAACCTGTGTGTGTGTCTCTAAGGCTTAGTTCCAGTTGTTTTTACGTTGGATGTGGAGGCTTATGTGTGTTAGTTACCAGCAGGTCAAGTCAGCCTGACAGGAGTTACAGAGGGAAGAGAGAACCTGTGTGTGTGTCTCTAAGGCTTAGTTCCAGTTGGAAGGTTAGTTTCAATAGAATTATATTCTTAACAAAGCTGTTAGAAAAAGGGGTCTAAGGGCCCTGAGTTCCAACTAAACTAACTAAATCGTACAATCTGGTTACATATGGAATTGTTTTAAGATGGTCCAATCTGACTCGTTAGGACGCTAGAGAAGTATTTGTGAGAAGACCAACAAGGATGTTTCACCACGATCTCTTGACAAACACCGCTGTAGCTCTGTCACCTTCCACCTCAGATGAGGAAGGTCGATTTCACCTCAGATGAGGAAGGTCACCTTCCATCTCAGATGAGGAAGGTCGATTCCCCCTCAGATGAGGAAGGTTGATTCCACCTCAGATGAGGAAGGTCGATTCCACCTCAGATGAGGAAGGTCGATCCCACCTCAGATGAGGAAGGTCACCTTCCATCTCAGATGAGGAAGGTCGATTCCCCCTCAGATGAGGAAGGTCGATTCCACCTCAGATGAGGAAGGTCACCTTCCACCTCAGATGAGGAAGGTCACCTTCCACCTCAGATGAGGAAGGTCACCTTCCACCTCAGATGAGGAAGGTCGATTCCACCTCAGATGAGGAAGGTTGATTCCACCTCAGATGAGGAAGGTCGATTCCACCTCAGATGAGGAAGGTCGATCCCACCTCAGATGAGGAAGGTCGATTCCACCTCAGATGGGGAAGATTGATTCCACCTCAGATGAGGAAGGTCGATCCCACCTCAGATGAGGAAGGTCGATTCCACCTCAGATGAGGAAGGTCGATTCCACCTCAGATGAGGAAGGTCGATTCCACCTCAGATGAGGAAGGTCGATTCCACCTCAGATGAGGAAGGCTGACAGGCGGACGTGGCGGATTGAGACACAGCCCATGAGGGTTTGTGTATTATGCTAAATAGATGTCAGCGTGGGCGTGGTGGATTGAGACACAGCCCATGAGGGTTTGTGTATTATGCTAATTAGATGTCAGCGTGGGCGTGGACATCGACTCTTAGTGCCTTCTGTGTTTGTTACACGCACAGACAGCAAAACACTGAATGTATAAAAAATACCTTCATATCTTTTACAGGGAAATCTGCTGCCTAATTGGAAATGACCTCTAAACGTCAAGCGGTTTGGGATTAAATCCTGACCACGGTCTCTGTTCCAACGACCAGCTACCGCTGAGAACGAAGCAGTCTATTGGGCATGTAGTAATTCTGTGAAATGCTAGTGTAGTGTAGAGAGTTAAACACGTTTCCACTCAACAGGCACTGCAGTTGAGCTCAGAGATCATAAGACCGGGCTAGTGGAAAGGCACAATAGTCGAACCCAGAGAGACACAGATCTCTAGTAGAAAGGCACTGCGGTAGAAAGGCTTTACAGTGGGTTGAAGCTCAGCGGAGTGTGATGCTGCTAGCTTAGCATAAAGCTAACAGGGTGTTTCGGGTAAGCTTAGCATAAAGCTAACAGGGTGTTTCGGGTAAGCTTAGCATATGCTAGTAGAGCGTTTCGGTTAGCTTAGCGTATGCGAACAGAACTTTTGTTAGCTTAGCAAATGCTAGTAATATGTTCAATGTTAGCTTAGCCTACGTAGCATATGCTAGCTTAGCGTACGTAGCATATGCTAGCTTAGCCTACGTAGCATATGCTAGCTTAGCGTACGTAGCATATGCTAGCGCTAGAGAGTGTTAGGGCAGAGCAATACAAAATAATAAACGCCTTTGTCCATATTTGTTCACCATGTGAGAATCAAGCAATTACAAACAATTAGAATAAAGTACAGAACAACAACAACAACAACAACAACAACAACAACATGATAAAATAAAACAATTCAGTCTTAGTCTGCTGGAGGAGACAGTGAAGTGACAGGCCATGTTCCATAACAGAAGTATAACACATCTAAAAACACCCATAAAAAGTACACGTTTTTTAAATGATACCCAGTATTACAGTATCTGAAAACTAATAGATACCCCCCAACAACAAGCAAACTCATCTATGAAGCTAACAGCATGAATGGATTAATGAAAACAACTTTAAAATACAAACTCTTTTAATAATAAAATCAAAAAAAATAAAAAGTCTTCAGTAGTTTCTGTAGTATTTTTTTTTTCTCATTTTAGTTTTTATTTTGTTATATTTGTGTTGTTTTAAACGTTAAACTAAAGTTTGAAAAAACAAAGTCAAATGTTATCTTTCTTTTTCTATTTCAGAAAACTAACAACAGAAACATAAAACCTCTTCGGAAATACTTCAGTGTACCTTCAATGTTCTTGTTGCCCAGGCAACAGGGAGGAGAGGGTGGGGGGGGGGGGGGTCAGTTGTCAGGGTGATGAAGTGATGTCATAGAAGGTGGGGGGGGGGTCCATTGTCAGGGTGATGCAGTGATGTCATAGAAGGTGAGGGGGGGTTCGTTGTCAGGGTGATGCAGTGATGTCATAGAAGGTGAGGGGGGGGGGGGGGATTCGTTGTCAGGGTGATGCAGTGATGTCATAGAAGGTGGGGGAGGGGGGTGATGTTGAGCGTAAAGCTAAAGGTGAGCACTTCAACCCATGACCAGACCACATCTCCTTCATTGGGTCTTATGTGTTTTCTTCGACACAGTCTGCTATACATCAATGTTTCTGATGGGAGTGGATGATTATAGACCCTGGGGATTCCTGGGATACCTACCAGGTCTGGACTAATGCTGTTTTTCTCCTCTACCTGGTCATTAATGGTACCCGCCTGGTGTTCCAGGTCTAACTCAGGCCCTGATTAGAGGGGAATCAACCACCTGGTGTCTCAGGTCTAAATCAGTCCCTGATTAGAGTGGAACAATGACTGGTGTCTCAGGTCTAAATCAGGCCCTGATTAGAGTGGAACAATGACTGGTGTCCCAGGTCTAAATCAGGCCCTGATTAGAGGGGAATCACGCACCAGGTGTCCCAGGTCTAAATCAGGCCCTGATTAGAGGGGAATCACCCACCTGGTGTCTCAGGTCTAAATCAGGCCCTGATTAGAGGGGAACAATGACTGGTGTCTCAGGTCTAAATCAGGCCCTGATTAGAGTGGAACAATGACTGGTGTCCCAGGTCTAAATCAGGCCCTGATTAGAGGGGAATCACGCACCAGGTGTCCCAGGTCTAAATCAGGCCCTGATTAGAGGGGAATCACCCACCTGGTGTCTCAGGTCTAAATCAGGCCCTGATTAGAGGGGAACAATGACTGGTGTCTCAGGTCTAAATCAGGCCCTGATTAGAGTGGAACAATGACTGGTGTCTCAGGTCTAAATCAGGCCCTGATTAGAGGGGAACAATAACTGGTGTCTCAGGTCTAAATCAGGCCCTGATTAGAGGGGAACAATGACTGGTGTCTCAGGTCTAAATCAGGCGCTGATTAGAGGGGAATCACCCACCAGGTGTCTCCGGTCTAAATCAGTCCCTGATTAGAGGGGAATCACCCACCTGGTGTCTCAGGTCTAAATCAGGCCCTGATTAGAGGGGTATCACTTACCTGGTGTCCCAGGTCTAAATCAGGCCCTGATTAGAGTGGAACAATGAAACAAAGCAGAGGAACTCTCCAGATTTGAATATGAGCGATATAGGCTCTATTCGATTCATAGAATATATTGTGTGAATGTTGTATGAACGTTGGAGGAACGTCTGGTCCAGTATTCATTAGGACCAATGTGAACCTGTCAGTAAGACGTTGCATAGACGTTGTTAAAACGTTGAAGGTTTGGCGCGCGTCATAACGTAGCCTAGATGTTGGGCTAACGTTGAAGAACCGACGCAGAGTAGAGTTTGTGTTAAAGGGTCCATTTAGTTAGTTTTTTGACATTGTGGACGTCGCTGTTGAAGACATTGACTTGACGTGTCGTTATTTGAACGGGGGGGGGGGGGGGGGTGATATGTGGGGATGAGGTCGTCTGTAGTTCCTGACGTCGTGACACACAAGTTGTTTGAACGTTGAGTGGTGGTTGAACAGGCGTTGTGGACCAGTCAGCTGGTAGCTGGTAGCTGTTGTCAGTAGGTCTGATAGCTGTTGTCAGTAGGTCTGGTAGCTGGTATCTGTTGTCAGTAGGTCTGGTATCTGTTGTCAGTAGGTCTGGTAGATGTTGTCAGTAGGTCTGGTAGCTGGTATCTGTTGTCAGTAGGTCTGGTAGATGTTGTCAGTAGGTCTGGTAGCTGTTGTCAGTAGGTCTGGTAGCTGTTGTCAGTAGGTCTGGTAGCTGTTGTCAGTAGGTCTGGTAGATGTTGTCAGTAGGTCTGGTAGCTGGTAGATGTTGTCAGTAGGTCTGGTAGATGTTGCCAGTAGGTCTGGTAGCTGGTAGATGTTGTCAGTAGGTCTGGTAGCTGGTAGATGTTGTCAGTAGGTCTGGTAGCTGTTGTCAGTAGGTCTGGTAGCTGTTGTCAGTAGGTCTGGTAGCTGGTAGATGTTGTCAGTAGGTCTGGTAGCTGTTGTCAGTAGGTCTGGTAGCTGTTGTCAGTAGGTCTGGTAGCTGTTGTCAGTAGGTCTGGTAGACGTCGTGGATGGGCACCTGAAACGCTGCGGCAGGGAAGGCCTGGGGCACGGCGTAACCAGCGTACCCTCCGTAGGCTGCAGCGGCCACGGCTGCGTTCTTCTGCAGGGCTGCCAGGGCAGCAGCGTTGTAGTTGGTGATGGGCATATAGCCTGCTCCGTACAGACCACTGGCCGTGGGGATACGCTGCATGTTGTGGGTCATGGTGTACACTGGTGTGATGGGACGACCCTGAGGGGGGAGAGAGGGAGGGAGGGAGGGAGGGAGGGAGGGAGGGAGGGAGGGAGAGAGAGAGAGAGAGGGAGGGAGGGAGGGAGGAGGAGAGAGGGAGGGAGGGAGGGAGGGAGGGAGGGAGGGAGGGAGGGAGGAGAAGAGGGAGGGAGGGAGGGAGGGAGGGACGAGAAGAGGGAGGGAGGGACGAGAAGAGGGAGGGAGGGAGGGAGGGAGGGAGGGAGGGAGGGAGGGAGAGAGAGAGAGAGGGAGGGAGGGAGGGAGGGAGGGAGGAGGGAGGGAGGAGGGAGGGAGGGAGGGAGGGAGGGAGGGAGGGAGGAGGAGGGAGGGAGGGAGGGAGGGAGGAGGAGGAGGGAGGGAGGGAGGGAGGGAGGGAGGGAGGGAGGGACGAGAAGAGGGAGGGAGGGAGGGAGGGAGGGAGGGAGGGAGGGAGGAGAAGAGGGAGGGAGGGAGGGAGGGAGGGAGGGAGGAGAAGAGGGAGGGAGGGAGGGAGGAGAAGAGGGAGGGAGGGAGGGAGGGAGGGAGGGAGGAGAAGAGGGAGGGAGGGAGGGAGGGAGGGAGGGAGGGAGGGAGGGAGGGAGGGAGGAGAGAGGGAGGGAGGGAGGGAGGGAGGGAGGGAGGGAGGGAGGGAGGAGGAGAGAGGGAGGGAGGGACGAGAAGAGGGAGGGAGGGAGGGAGGGAGGGAGGGAGGGAGGAGGAGAGAGGGAGGGAGGGAGGGAGGGAGGGAGGAGGAGAGAGGGAGGGAGGGACGAGAAGAGGGAGGGAGGGAGGGAGGGAGGGAGGGAGGAGGAAAGAGGGAGAGAGAGAGAGAGAGAGAGAGAGAGAGAGAGAGAGAGAGAGAGAGAGAGAGAGAGAGAGAGAGAGAGAGAGAGAGAGAGAGAGAGAGAGAGAGAGAGAGAGAGGGAGGGAGGGAGGGAGGGAGAGAGGGAGGGAGGGAGGGAGGGAGGGAGGGAGGGAGGGAGGGAGGGAGAGTTAGTGGATATTATTCAACTTTCAAATTACATTAATTTCATGTTTCACTGTGTGTGTACCTGGTAGGGTGGAGGTGAGGAGACAGTAGGTATAACAGTCTGTGTGTGTACCTGGTAGGGTGGAGGTGAGGAGACAGCAGGTATAACAGTCTGTGTGTTCTGGGCTGTGTGGTCGTGCTGCAGGGCCAGGGGGTTAATGAGGTGTTCCACAGAGTGATGCATCTTCCCTTCCTCCATCAGCTTGGCTCCCTGGAACACCGGGTACTGGCCTCCTAGAGCCTGCAGGCCCACTGCGCACACACACACACACACACACACACGCACACGCACACGCACACGCGTACAGACAAAACCCCAGACTGAGAGTCAGATTGGGAAATGCCACTATGAGATGTCAAAGACATTGAGAGTAGAGGCACGGTTTTAACAGGACAGAGTTTGAGGTAGAGAGAGAGAAAAGAGAGAGAGAAGAGAGAGAGAGAGAAGAGAAGAGGGAGAGAGAGAAGAGAGAGAGACAGTAGAGGAGAGAGAAGAGAAGCGGGAGAGAGAGAAGAGAGAGAGAGAAAAGAGAGAGAGAGAGAGAGAGAAGAGGGAGAGAGAGAAGAGAGAGAGAGAAGAGAAGAGGGAGAGAGAGAGAGGAGAGAGAAGAGAAGCGGGAGAGAGAGGAGAGAAGAGAAGAGGGAGAGAGAGAAGAGAGAGAGAGAAAGAGAGAAAAGAGAGAGAGAAAGAGGAGAGAAGAGAAGAGGGAGAGAGAAAAGAGAGAGGGAGGAGAGAAGAGAAGAGGGAGAGAGAAAATAGAGAGAGAGAGAGGAGAGAGAAGAGAAGAGGGAGAGAGAGAGAGAAAAGAGAGAAGAGAGAGAGAAAGAGAGAGGAGAGAAGAGAAGAGGGAGAGAGAGAGAGGAGAGAGAAAAGAGAGAGAGAGAGAGAGAGGAGAGAGAAGAGAAGCGGGAGAGAGAGAAGAGAGAGAGAGAAAAGAGAGAAGAGAGAGAGAGAGGAGAGAAGAGAAGAGGGAGAGAGAGAGAGAGGAGAGAGAAAAGAGAGAGAGAGAGGAGAGAAGAGCGAGAGAGAGATAGAGAGAGAGAGAGAGAGAGAGAGAATGGAGTTACCCAAGTTAGTGTTAGCCTCTGTTGGTTGGGGTGTGATTCGGATTAAAATGGTGCTTAGCTCTTGATTAAACCCCCTTCACACACACGCACACACACACGCACGCACGCACGCACACACACACACACACACACACACACACACACACACACACACACACACACACACACACACACACACACACACACACACACACACACACACACACACACACACACACACACACACACACACACACACACACACACACACACACACACACACACACATGCCAACATACACATGCCAACACAAGGTCACTCATTGTTTCAGATGGACAAAAGTCCACTGTGTTTCTCTGATCCAGTTTATTCCAGAGACTGAGAGAAGGATTGTGGGGGATTGAGCAATCACGTCCAGATTAGGAGAATCAGATTATCGTTCCATACCGGGGGGGGGGGGTCAGAGATTGTTGACCTCTGACCCCCTTGATCTGAAGTGTTGAGGAATTTACAGTAAAGGAAAAACACATCATCACCAAGAGAGGTTTTTGTTTTTCTCTCCTGGTCTGAATAAGGGATAGTAGGACAGAGCAGGTAAAACAGAAGGATGAAATGGAAAGAGAGAGAGAGACAGACAGCCTCTCTGAGAAGAACGGCTTGCAGTTCAACTCCAGTCCAGGAGAGGGGGCAGTAGTGTCTCTTAGCTTTTTTTTTCCCCAGAAAGCTGCGATCTGTCAACGGTGACCTGAGCTGCAGAAAAGGTAATCTATCAGCTGATATTAAAGTATTATAGTGAAAATCTATGACCCATCAATTCATCCTCAGGCTTCCTATATCTCATTTCCTGTCTGCTATTTCCTGCCTGCTTGCTGCCCTCTGGGAACTGGAGTTGAGCAGTGGAAAGACGACAGTAGGGAGTAAGTTTAGACCAGTAGAGAGTTAGTTTAGACCAGTAGGGAGTTAGTTTAGACCTGTAGGGAGTTAGTTTAGACCAGTAGAGAGTTAGTTTAGACCAGTAGGGAGTTAGTTTAGACCAGGCATGGTTTAGACCAGTAGGGAGTTAGTTTAGACCAGTAGGGAGTTAGTTTAGACCAGTAGGGAGTTAGTTTAGACCAGGCCTGGTTTAGACCAGTAGGGAGTTAGTTTAGACCAGTAGGGAGTTAGTTTAGACCAGTAGGGAGTTAGTTTAGACCAGGCCTGGTTTAGACCAGTAGGGATTTAGTTTAGACCAGGCCTGGTTCAGACCAGTAGGGAGTTAGTTTACACCAGGCCTGGTTTAGACCAGTAGGGAGTTAGTTTAGACCAGGCCTGGTTTAGAGGTATCTTTCACTGACTTGAGCCAGGCTTGAGACAGGAAGGAGACAGGCTTGAGACAGGAAGGAGAAAACTGAAGGAAGCAGGCGGCGGTATAGGGGACAGTTTAGGGGGACGACGGGGGGGTACGACGGGGGGTACGACAGGGGTGTGACTGACTTGTGCAAGGCTTGATGCCCAACGGGTTGACTGAGGCCGTCAGCTCCATAGAGGGTACCAGCTCGTAGGCCTTGTTGTCGGGGCCCTTGGCTTTGCCTTCATGGTACCGGCTGTAGATACCCCGCCCAGCAGAGTAACCACCCAGGTATGACCCCCGGGGGCCGGGGGCACGGCTACCTGCCGTCGCTCGGCCACGACCTCGCACAGCACCTGCTGGAGATGGGCCACAGTGGGGGGGGGGGGGGTGCTGTTTAGGGTCACGCTTCAATATAAGGGGCATGGGATATGTTTAGGGCGCGTTCTGCTTAGCACAGGGCCCAGCGTTGTCAGGGTTTGACCGGGGGAGGCCGTCGTTGTAAATAAGTTTTGTTTCATAGGTTTGACGTCTTCACTGTTATTCTACAATGTTATTCTACAATGTATAAAATAGTAAAAAATAAAGGAAACACCTTGAACGAGTCGGTGTGTCCAAACTTTAAACTGGTACTGTATATGTAGATAGATATTTTATAATATTCTGCCCCAGACATTACTACGAGCCCGTCCTCCCCATTTATAGTGCCACCAGCCTCCTGTGGCACTGACGTTCGTTATTGCTATCCGTGATCCTTGGGACGTCACTACCTTAAACCCCTAACCTACTCTAGAGTCCTACCCTAAACCCCTACCATACCCTAAACTCCTACCCTACCCTAAATCCCTACTCTACCCTAAACCCCTACCCTACCCTAAACTCCTACCCTAAACCCCAACCCTACCCTAACACCTACCCTACCCTAAACCCCTACCATACCCTAAAAACATACCCTAAACCACTACCCTAAACCCCTACCCTAACCTAAACCCCTACCCTAACCTAAACCCCTACCCTAACCTAAACCCCTACCCTACCATAAACTCCTATCCTAAACACCTACCCTAGACCCCTAGACTAAACTCCTAACTGAAACTCCTAACTGAAACCACTACCATAAACCCTACCCTACTCTAAACTCCTACCCTACCCTAAACCCCTACCCATACCCCTACCCTACCCTAAACCCCTACCCTAAACCCCGCCCTACCCTAAACCTCTACCCTAAACCCCTACCCTAAACCCCTACCCTACCCTAAACCCCTACCCTACCCTAAACCCCTACCCTAGCCTAAAACCCCTACCATAAACCCCTACCCTAAACACCTACCCTAAACCTCTACCCTAAATCCCTACCATAAACCCCTACCCTAAACCCCTACCCTAAAACCCTACCCTAAACCCCTACCCTAAACCCCTACCCTAAAACCCTACCCTAAACCCCTACCCTAAACCCTAAACCCCTACCCCACCCTAAACACCTACCCTAAACCCCTACCCTACCCTAAACCCTAAACCCATACCCTAAACCCCTACCCTAAACCCCTACCCTAAGCCCTACCCTAAACCCCTAACCTAAACCCCTACCCTAAACCCCTACCCTACCCTAAACCCCTACCCTAAACCCCTACCCTACCCTAAACCCCTACCCTAAACCCTGAACCCCTACCCTAAATCCCTACCCTAAACCCCTACGCTAAACCCCTACCTTAAACCCTAAACCCCTACCCTAAACCCCTACCCTAAACCCTAAATCCCTACCCTAAACCCCTACCCTAAACCCTAAACCCCTACCCTAAATGCTAAACCCCTACCCTAAACCCGTACCCTACCCTAAATCCCTATCCTAAACCCCTACCCTACCCTACCCTAAACCCCTACCCTAAACCCCTACCCTACCCTAAACCCCTACCCTAAACCCCTACCCTACCCTAAACATGGGGTGATGTCCGAGAGTTGGGACGTCCCAAGGAATCCAGTTTGGACATTTCCCGTCAAACCCCTACCCTAAACCCCTACCCTAAACCATTACCCTACACCTCTACCCTACCCTAAACCCCTACCGTACCCTAAACCCCTACCCTAACCCTAAACCCCTACCCTACCCTAAACCCCTACCCTAAATCCCTACCCTAAACCCCTACCCTACCCTGAACAAATCCAATGGGGTGATGTCCGAGAGTTGGGACGTCCCAATGTCCAGTTTGGACATTTCCCGTCAAAGTGTGAAGCCGTCGTTAGGGGGGGGGGGGGGGGGGCTGCTATGGGGCGTCATTTTACATGGTTTGTCAGAGGTGCAAAAATATATATATACTGTACATTGTCTATGTTTATCTAGTCATTAGTTTGTCTGATTCCAACACTGGTAGAACATCTAGTAACTGAAGTTGTCAAGGAGTGTGGGAGACATCGTGGGGTCTGACAGTTTGTCTGATTCCAACACTGGTAGAACATCTAGTAGTTGAAGTCAAGGAGTATGGGAGATATCGTGGGGTCTGACAGTTTGTCTGATTCCAACACTGGTAGAACATCTAGTAACTGAAGTTGTCAAGGAGTGTGGGAGACATCGTGGGGTCTGACAGTTTGTCTGATTCCAACACTGGTAGAACATCTAGTAGTTGAAGTCAAGGAGTATGGGAGATATCGTGGGGTCTGACAGTTTGTCTGATTCCAACACTGGTAGAACATCTAGTAACTGAAGTTGTCAAGGAGTGTGGGAGACATCGTGGGGTCTGACAGTTTGTCTGATTCCAACACTGGTAGAACATCTAGTAGTTGAAGTTGTCAAGGAGTATGGGAGATATCGTGGGGTCTGACAGTTTGTCTGATTCCAACACTGGTAGAACATCTAGTAGCTGAAGTTGTCAAGGAGTGTGGGAGACATCGTGGGGTCTGACAGGTTGTCTGATTCCAACACTGGTAGAACATCTAGTAACTGAAGTTGTCAAGGAGTGTGGGAGACATCGTGGGGTCTGACAGTTTGTCTGATTCCAACACTGGTAGAACATCTAGTAGTTGAAGTTGTCAAGGAGTGTGGGAGACATCGTGGGGTCTGACAGTTTGTCTGATTCCAACACTGGTAGAACATCTAGTAGCTGAAGTTGTCAAGGAGTATGGGAGATATCGTGGGGTCTGACAGTTTGTCTGATTCCAACACTGGTAGAACATCTAGTAGCTGAAGTTGTCAAGGAGTGTGGGAGACATTGTGGGGTCTGACAGGTTGTCTGATTCCAACACTGGTAGAACATCCAGTAACTGAAGTTGTCAAGGAGTGTGGGAGACATCGTGGGGTCTGACAGTTTGTCTGTCTACTAGCGAACTAAAGAGGTGATGGAACAAGGGGAAGTTGTTATAGAAACCCAGAGAGAGGAGTTGGTCACATGACCAGGAAGTTGATGTTTCATTGGATAAGCGAGTGTAAAGGAGTAGCCAATAAGGATGGAATAGATTACCATTGGTCTGTATCATTGGGCCTCCTTTGGAGAGAAAACCAGAACACAGTGATTACAGTCAACGTCTGGACGGATTAGTTGGAATCGGCCCAAATGGAACCCTGTCCCCTATGTAGGGCACTACTTCTGACAAGGGCCCATAGGGTTAGAGCCAATAGGGCTCTGGTCGATAGTAGTGCCCTGCAAATGGAATAGAGTGCTACTTAGGACACAGATTAGTTGAGCTGCCACCCAGACACCTGCCAGCATCACTCATCACAGGGTACGGGCTCAGCACTGAAAAGGGGGACACTCTGCAATATGGCGTCCTCAGAGGTTACTTACAGAGGAGACGCTTCCTGCTTAGAGACAGTGAAGGACAGCAGAATCCTAATCTGCCAATGCTCCAGACAGCCACTAGGGGATCCTCTCGATGCAGGTATAGAGTCCCACAGTGGAGGTGTCATAATACCCATAAGACCTAGCGGTCAAATAAGGAAATGATTCCAATCTTTGTTTTTCCACCATTCATTTTCCAATAAGGGATTTTAGAAACAATTCAAATGAGGGCTGTGTTTTGTGTGTAACCTGCCGTGGTGTTTTGTGTTTAACCTGCCGTGGTGTTTTGTGTTTAACCTGCCGTGGTGTTTTGTGTTTAACCTGCCGTGGTGTTTTGTGTAGGTTTAACCTGCCGTGGTGTTTTGTGTTTAACCTGCCGTGGTGTTTTGTGTAGGTTTAATCTGCCGTGGTGTTTTGTGTTTAACCTGCCGTGGTGTTTTGTGTAGTTTAACCTGCCGTGGTGTTTTGTGTAGGTTTAACCTGCCGTGGTGTTTTGTGTAGGTTTAACCTGCCGTGGTGTTTTGTGTTTAACCTGCCGTGGTGTTTTGTGTAGTTTAACCTGCCGTGGTGTTTTGTGTAGGTTTAACCTGCCGTGGTGTTTTGTGTAGGTTTAACCTGCCGTGGTGTTTTGTGTTTAACCTGCCGTGGTGTTTTGTGTAGGTTTAACCTGCCGTGGTGTTTTGTGTTTAACCTGCCGTGGTGTTTTGTGTAGGTTTAACCTGCCGTGGTGTTTTGTGTTTAACCTGCCGTGGTGTTTTGTGTAGGTTTAACCTGCCGTGGTGTTTTGTGTAGGTTTAACCTGCCGTGGTGTTTTGTGTAGGTTTAACCTGCCGTGGTGTTTTGTGTAGGTTTAACCTGCCGTGGTGTTTTGTGTAGGTTTAACCTGCCGTGGTGTTTTGTGTAGGTTTAACCTGCCGTGGTGTTTTGTGTAGGTTTAACCTGCCGTGGTGTTTTGTGTAGTTTAACCTGCCGTGGTGTTTTGTGTAGTTTAACCTGCCGTGGTGTTTTGTGTAGGTTTAACCTGCCGTGGTGTTTTGTGTAGGTTTAACCTGCCGTGGTGTTTTGTGTAGGTTTAACCTGCCGTGGTGTTTTGTGTAGTTTAACCTGCCGTGGTGTTTTGTGTAGTTTAACCTGCCGTGGTGTTTTGTGTAGGTTTAACCTGCCGTGGTGTTTTGTGTAGGTTTAACTTGCCGTGGTGTTTTGTGTAGGTTTAACTTGCCGTGGTGTTTTGTGTAGGTTTAACCTGCCGTGGTGTTTTGTGTAGGTTTACCCTGCCGTGGTGTTTTGTGTAGGTTTAACCTGCCGTGGTGTTTTGTGTAGGTTTAACCTGCCGTGGTGTTTTGTGTAGGTTTAACATGCCGTGGTGTTTTGTGTAGGTTTAACCTGCCGTGGTGTTTTGTGTAGTTTAACCTGCCGTGGTGTTTTGTGTAGTTTAACCTGCCGTGGTGTTTTGTGTAGGTTTAACCTGCCGTGGTGTTTTGTGTAGGTTTAACCTGCCGTGGTGTTTTGTGTAGGTTTAACCTGCCGTGGTGTTTTGTGTAGGTTTAACCTGCCGTGGTGTTTTGTGTAGTTTAACCTGCCGTGGTGTTTTGTGTAGGTTTAACCTGCCGTGGTGTTTTGTGTAGGTTTAACCTGCCGTGGTGTTTTGTGTAGGTTTAACTTGCCGTGGTGTTTTGTGTAGGTTTAACCTGCCGTGGTGTTTTGTGTAGGTTTACCCTGCCATGGTGTTTTGTGTAGTTTAACCTGCCGTGGTGTTTGGTGTAGGTTTAACCTGCCGTGGTGTTTTGTGTAGGTTTAACCTGCCGTGGTGTTTTTTGTAGGTTTAACCTGCCGTGGTGTTTTGTGTAGGTTTAACCTGCCGTGGTGTTTTGTGTTTAACCTGCCGTGGTGTTTTGTGTAGGTTTAACCTGCCGTGGTGTTTTGTGTTTAACCTGCCGTGGTGTTTTGTGTAGGTTTAACCTGCCGTGGTGTTTTGTGTAGGTTTAACCTGCCGTGGTGTTTTGTGTAGGTTTAACCTGCCGTGGTGTTTTGTGTAGGTTTAACCTGCCATGGTGTTTTGTGTAGGTTTAACCTGCCGTGGTGTTTTGTGTAGTTTTAACCTGCCGTGGTGTTTTGTGTAGGTTTAACCTGCCGTGGTGTTTTGTGTAGGTTTAACTTGCCGTGGTGTTTTGTGTAGGTTTAACCTGCCGTGGTGTTTTGTGTAGGTTTACCCTGCCGTGGTGTTTTGTGTAGTTTAACCTGCCGTGGTGTTTGGTGTAGGTTTAACCTGCCGTGGTGTTTTGTGTAGGTTTAACCTGCCGTGGTGTTTTGTGTAGGTTTAACCTGCCGTGGTGATTTGTGTTTAACCTGCCGTGGTGTTTTGTGTAGGTTTAACCTGCCGTGGTGTTTTGTGTAGGTTTAACCTGCCGTGGTGTTTTGTGTTTAACCTGCCGTGGTGTTTTGTGTAGGTTTAACCTGCCGTGGTGTTTTGTGTTTAACCTGCCGTGGTGTTTTGTGTAGGTTTAACCTGCCGTGGTGTTTTGTGTAGGTTTAACCTGCCGTGGTGTTTTGTGTAGGTTTAACCTGCCGTGGTGTTTTGTGTAGGTTTAACCTGCCGTGGTGTTTTGTGTAGGTTTAACCTGCCGTGGTGTTTTGTGTAGGTTTAACCTGCCGTGGTGTTTTGTGTAGGTTTAACCTGCCGTGGTGTTTTGTGTAGTTTAACCTGCCGTGGTGTTTTGTGTAGTTTAACCTGCCGTGGTGTTTTGTGTAGGTTTAACCTGCCGTGGTGTTTTGTGTAGGTTTAACCTGCCGTGGTGTTTTGTGTAGGTTTAACTTGCCGTGGTGTTTTGTGTAGGTTTAACCTGCCGTGGTGTTTTGTGTAGGTTTAACCTGCCGTGGTGTTTTGTGTAGGTTTAACCTGCCTTGGTGTTTTGTGTAGTTTAACCTGCCGTGGTGTTTTGTGTAGGTTTAACCTGCCGTGGTGTTTTGTGTAGGTTTAACTTGCCGTGGTGTTTTGTGTAGGTTTAACTTGCCGTGGTGTTTTGTGTAGGTTTAACCTGCCGTGGTGTTTTGTGTAGGTTTAACCTGCCGTGGTGTTTTGTGTAGGTTTAACCTGCCGTGGTGTTTTGTGTAGGTTTAACCTGCCGTGGTGTTTTGTGTAGTTTAACCTGCCGTGGTGTTTTGTGTAGTTTAACCTGCCGTGATTTTTTGTGTAGGTTTAACCTGCCGTGGTGTTTTGTGTAGGTTTAACCTGCCGTGGTGTTTTGTGTAGGTTTAACCTGCCGTGGTGTTTTGTGTAGGTTTAACCTGCCGTGGTGTTTTGTGTAGTTTAACCTGCCGTGGTGTTTTGTGTAGTTTAACCTGCCGTGGTGTTTTGTGTAGGTTTAACCTGCCGTGGTGTTTTGTGTAGGTTTAACCTGCCGTGGTGTTTTGTGTAGGTTTAACTTGCCGTGGTGTTTTGTGTAGGTTTAACCTGCCGTGGTGTTTTGTGTAGGTTTACCCTGCCATGGTGTTTTGTGTAGTTTAACCTGCCGTGGTGTTTGGTGTAGGTTTAACCTGCCGTGGTGTTTTGTGTAGGTTTAACCTGCCGTGGTGTTTTGTGTAGGTTTAACCTGCCGTGGTGTTTTGTGTAGGTTTAACTTGCCGTGGTGTTTTGTGTAGGTTTAACCTGCCGTGGTGTTTTGTGTAGGTTTACCCTGCCGTGGTGTTTTGTGTAGTTTAACCTGCCGTGGTGTTTGGTGTAGGTTTAACCTGCCGTGGTGTTTTGTGTAGGTTTAACCTGCAGTGGTGTTTTGTGTAGGTTTAACCTGCCGTGGTGTTTTGATGACCCTGTAAATCTCTCTACGACAAGGTAGACTTTTATCAATATATTCGGCTCTATTTACTCTCAGATTTGAACATGCTAATTAGCATCAATGTAGACATCATGCAAAACTACAAATCCCTCCAAGATCCTGCACGTCATCTCTATCTGACACCTTTACTACCAGGTATTGATCCTGCAGGTCTCTAGCTGACACCTTTACTACCAGGTATTGATCCTGCAGGTCTCTAGCTGACACCTTTACTATCAGGTATTGATCCTGCAGGTCATCTCTGATACCTGTACTACCAGGTATTGATCCTGCAGGTCTCTAGCTGACACCTTTACTATCAGGTATTGATCCTGCAGGTCTCTAGCTGACACCTTTACTACCAGGTATTGATCCTGCAGGTCATCTCTGATACCTTTACTACCAGGTATTGATCCTGCAGGTCATCTCTGATACCTGTACTACCAGGTATTGATCCTACAGGTCTCTAGCTGACACCTTTACTATCAGGTATTGATCCTGCAGGTCTCTAGCTGACACCTTTACTACCAGGTATTGATCCTGCAGGTCATCTCTGATACCTTTACTACCAGGTATTGATCCTACAGGTCTCTAGCTGACACCTTTACTACCAGGTATTGATCCTGCAGGTCTCTAGCTGACACCTTTACTACCAGGTATTGATCCTACAGGTCATCTCTGACACCTTTACTACCAGGTATTGATCCTACAGGTCATCTCTGATACCTTTACTACCAGGTATTGATCCTGCAGGTCATCTCTGATACCATTACTACCAGGTATTGATCCTACAGGTCATCTCTGACACCTTTACTACCAGGTATTGATCCTGCAGGTCATCTCTGATACCATTACTACCAGGTATTGATCCTGCAGGTCATCTCTGATACCATTACTACCAGGTATTGATCCTACAGGTCATCTCTGATACCTTTACTACCAGGTATTGATCCTGCAGGTCTCTAGCTGATACCATTACTACCAGGTATTGATCCTGCAGGTCATCTCTGACACCTTTACTACCAGGTATTGATCCTACAGGTCATCTCTGATACCTTTACTACCAGGTATTGATCCTGCAGGTCATCTCTGACACCTTTACTACCAGGTATTGATCCTACAGGTCATCTCTGATACCTTTACTACCAGGTATTGATCCTACAGGTCATCTCTGACACCTTTACTATCAGGTATTGATCCTACAGGTCATCTCTGATACCTTTACTACCAGGTATTGATCCTACAGGTCATCTCTGATACCTTTACTACCAGGTATTGATCTTACAGGTCATCTCTGATACCTTTACTACCAGGTATTGATCCTACAGGTCATCTCTGATACCTTTACTACCAGGTATTGATCCTGCAGGTTATCTCTGACACCTTTACTACCAGGTATTGATCCTGCAGGTCTCTAGCTGATACCATTACTACCAGGTATTGATCCTGCAGGTCATCTCTGACACCTTTACTACCAGGTATTGATCCTACAGGTCATCTCTGATACCATTACTACCAGGTATTGATCCTGCAGGTCTCTAGCTGACACCTTTACTACCAGGTATTGATCCTAGTTCTTCACGGGAGCCACATTAGATAGTTAATCCAGAGATTTGTAGTTCTTTACGAGAGCCACATTAGATAGTTAATCCAGAGATTTGTAGTTCTTTACGAGAGCCACATTAGATAGTTAATCCAGAGATTTGTAGTTCTTTACGAGAGCCACATTAGATAGTTAATCCAGAGATTTGTAGTTCTTTACGAGAGCCACATTAGATAGTTAATCCAGAGATTTGTAGTTCTTTACGAGAGCCACATTAGATAGTTAATCCAGAGATTTGTAGTTCTTTACGAGAGCCACATTAGATAGTTATTCCAGAGATTTGTAGTTCTTTACGAGAGCCACATTAGATAGTTAATCCAGAGATTTGTAGTTATTTACGAGAGCCACATTAGATAGTTAATCCAGAGATTTGTAGTTCTTTATGAGAGCCACATTAGATAGTTAATCCAGAGATTTGTAGTTCTTTACGAGAGCCACATTAGATAGTTAATCCAGAGGTTTGTAGTTCTTTACGGGAGCCACATTAGATAGTTAATCCAGAGGTTTGTAGTTCTTTACGGGAGCCACATTAGATAGTTAATCCAGAGGTTTGTAGTTCTTTACGAGAGCCACATTAGATAGTTAATCCAGAGATTTGTAGTTCTTTACGGGAGCCACATTAGATAGTTAATCCAGAGATTTGTAGTTCTTTACGGGAGCCACATTAGCAGCTAATTAGCATTTAATTTGAGGGGGGGTGGGGGGGGGGGTAAAAACATGAATAAAAGATTTACACAGTTATCAAAACGTCACACCAGGGTAAACTGACACGAAACAACAGCCCTTATTTTAAGTGTTTCTAAAAAATATCCCCTTTGGGGAAAAATGATTGGAACCATTTCCTTGTTTGACCGCAGGGTTTTATGGGTATCATGACTCATACTGTGGTACTCTATATGTCTCAAAGGAGGGAAGAAACTAGGAAGACACAACAGTGGCCATCTTGGGAATATTGTCGTTCTCGGTAGTCGCTAAGCAGGAAGTCACCCCGCTGTATCCTGTGACGTCATATTGCGGAGCGTCCCATTTTACCTCTCTAACAGTTATCGATGCTGATCGGTGATTTATAACCAGTAAATGATCAATAATCATTTAGAACACCTATTCATCAGATTCATCAATATCAATATTCATCACGATCATCTACTAATCACATGTATTTGATGAGGTGGATTCACCATTGGTTACATTTACAACATCACACCCCATCTAATCTACACATCAGTTACGTCTGTAGTGCAAAAGGCTACGTTTATACAGGCAGCCCAAGTTTCGAGCTAAAGAGCTGATCTGATTGGTGTAAAAAAAAATAGAAAAGAACAAACAAGATCAGAATGTGACTGTCTGTGTAAACGCAGCCACAGAGAACCAGAAGGAAAGGACACTACAGACACTATTATCTAATCTATTATCTATTATCTAATCTACACTCTATTAAGATCAGAATGTGACTGTCTGTGTAAACGCAGCCACAGAGAACCAGAAGGCAAGGACACTACAGACACTATTATCTAATCTATTATCTAATCTACACTCTATTAAGATCAGAATGTGACTGTCTGTGTAAACGCAGCCACGGAGAACCAGAAGGAAAGGACTCTAACCTTTGATGAAGTAGTCCCTGTTGGGTCCGATCAGCGTGTTGTAAGGGTACCCATAGTAGGTGAGGGTGTAGGGGTCACACTGGTACACGTAGTTCTGCTGGACTGGTTCCGGAGCTGCCACGGCCGCGGCCGCTGTAGCGCCCCCTTTAGATGCCTTCTGGTAACGCGTGTACTGCTCTTTGTCGACAGGCTTAGCCAGGGTGACCTCGATACAGGACCCCTCCACCTCCGTCCCGTTCAGGTGGTCCATGGCAACCACGGCATCGTCACGGGACGAGAAGTGGACGAAGGCGTAGTCGCGGATCTTCTTGACACGTTCCACGCAGCCCTGGTTCCACTGGCCAAACACCTAGAACACAGAGACATGTTAATACAGCCCTGGTTCCACTGGCCAAACACCTAGAACACAGAGACATATTAATACAGCCCGGGTTCCACTGGCCAAACACCTAGAACACAGAGACATGTTAATACAGCCCTGGTTCCACTGGCCAAACACCTAAAACACAGAGACATGTTAATACAGCCTGGGTTCCACTGGCCAAACACCTAGAACACAGACACATGTTAATACAGCCTGGGTTCCACTGGCCAAACACCTAGAACACAGAGACATGTTAATACAGCCTGGGTTCCACTGGACAAACACCTAGAACACAGAGACATGTTAATACAGTCTGGGTTCCACTGGCCAAACACCTAGAACACAGAGACATGTTAATACAGCCCTGGTTCCACTGGCCAAACACCTAGAACACAGAGACATGTTAATACAGCCCTGGGTACTACCGGCCAAACACCTAGAACACAGAGACATGTTAATACAGCCTGGGTTCCACTGGCCAAACACCTAGAACACAGAGACATGTTAATACAGCCTGGGTTCCACTGGCCAAACACCTAGAACACAGAGACATGTTAATACAGCCCTGGTTCTACTGGCCAAACACCTAGAACACAGTGACATGTTAATATAACCTGGGTTCCACTGGCCAAACACCAAGCAACCAATCAACTAATTCGTCAATCAATCAATAAATCATTAAATCAACCAATCAATCAACCAATCAAACAGTCACTAAACCAATCAATCAGTAAATCAACCAATCAATCAGTAAATCAACCAACCAATCAGGAAATCAATCAATCAACAAATCAATCAGTAAATTAACCAATCAATCAGTAAATCAATCAATCAACCAATCAATCAGTAAATCAACCAATCAACCAATCAATCAGTAAATCAACCAATCAATCAGTAAATCAACCAATCAATCAAACAGTCACTAAACCAATCAATCAGTAAATCAACCAATCAATCCGACCTGTCGCAGTGTGTCCTCGCTGGTCTCCATCATCAGGTTCCTGACGTATAGAATCTTCACGGTCTCCATGACGTCCTCGTCCACGTCTATCTCCGGCTCCGCCCAGTCCACGGCGATCTGGTGCCCCCACAGCTGGATCCTGCCGGGCATCAGCTTCCTGCGCGCCATGGCCGCGGCACGGTGACTCTCATACTCCACGAAGGCAAAGCCCCGGTTCTTCATCTTGTCCGCCGCGCTGGCGTACACTATGACGTCCAGGACGCCCTCCGTCACCTTGGACACCTCCTCCAGGATCTCCTCTCTCTTCTTGGTTTTGGGGATGCCCCCGATGAAGAGGCGACAGTTGTCCACAGAGCAGCAGACCCCTAGGAGGCGTCCGGGACGCACCTCGTAGTTGTTGAGTTCCCGCACGGCGCGTTTCGCCTGGTGTTTCTGTGTGTACATGACGAAGGCGTAGCCGCGGTTCTTACCGTCAAAGTCCATCATCAGACGCATCTCGTAGATCTGACCCGCCGACTCGAACACCGGGACCAGCTCGTCTTCGTAGACGTCCCGGGGGATCTTACCCACGAAGATCTCACAGCCGCGTGGCGGGGAGGCGGATTCCCAGCCCGGCGGAGGGCCGTATTTCCTCTGACCGTTCTCCTGCACCATGCCGTAACCCGTACGCTCCATCAGAGACACTAGGGCCGCTTCGTTGTGGGCCCCGGACACACCCTCGGGCACTGTGATTGGTCCGTGCGGGGAGTGATGGGAAGGGCCTGGGGTGTTGGAACCGGAAGGCGCTGGGTTATTACTCATGGCTGAAGAGGAGGAGGCGGGATCTTCGGCTGTCATTCTGACTAAACCATCCAATCAGATGTGTTGCCTGAGAGAGAGAGAGAGAGAGAGGGGGAAAAAGATACATTAATTATTTTCTATTGGCTAAACGAGGGATCGCGTCACATTTGATGGACAGAGAACCAACTACATCAGTGATGCTAGAACATCGTGGAATAGGTAACTAACAGATGTAGAGGAAAAGACCAGTAGACTGGATGTTTTATCTACCTGTCTAGAACCAGTCTAGAACCAGTCTAGAACCAGTCTAGAACCAGTTTAGAACCAACTACATCAGTGATGCTAGAACATCGTGGAATAGGTAACTAACAGATGTAGAGGAAAAGACCAGTAGACTGGATGTTTTATCTACCTGTCTAGAACCAGTCTAGAACCAGTCTAGAACCAACTACATCAGTGATGCTAGAACATCGTGGAATAGGTAACTAACAGATGTAGAGGAAAAGACAAGTAGACTGGATGTTTTATCTACCTGTCTAGAACCAGTCTAAAACCAGTCTAGAACCAGTCTAGAACCAGTCTAAGAACCAGTCTAGAACCAACTACATCAGTGATGCTAGAACATCGTGGAATAGGTAACTAACAGATGTAGAGGAAAAGACCAGTAGACTGGATGTTTTATCTATCTGTCTAGAACCAGTCGAAAACCAGTCTAAAACCAGTCTAGAACCAGTCTAAAACCAGTCTAGAACCAACTACATCAGTGATGCTAGAACATTGTGGAATAGGTAACTAACAGATGTAGAGGAAAAGACCAGTAGACTGGATGTTTTATCTACCTGTCTAGAACCAGTCTAGAACCAGTCTAGAACCAACTACATCAGTGATGCTAGAACATCGTGGAATAGGTAACTAACAGATGTAGAGGAAAAGACCAGTAGACTGGATGTTTTATCTACCTGTCTAGAACCAGCCTAGAACCAGTCTAGAACCAACTACATCAGTGATGCTAGAACATTGTGGAATAGGTAACTAACAGATGTAGAGGAAAAGACCAGTAGACTGGATGTTTTATCTACCTGTCTAGAACCAGTCTAAAACCAGTCTAGAAGCAGTCTAGAACCAGTCTAAGAACCAGTCTAGAACCAACTACATCAGTGATGCTAGAACATCGCGGAATAGGTAACTAACAGATGTAGAGGAAAAGACCAGTAGACTGGATGTTTTATCTACCTGTCTAGAACCAGTCTAGAACCAGTCTAGAACCAACTACATCAGTGATGCTAGAACATTGTGGAATAGGTAACTAACAGATGTAGAGGAAAAGACCAGTAGACTGGATGTTTTATCTACCTGTCTAGAACCAGTCTAGAACCAGTCTAGAACCAACTACATCAGTGATGCTAGAACATCGTGGAATAGGTAACTAACAGATGTAGAGGAAAAGACCAGTAGACTGGATGTTTTATCTACCTGTCTAGAACCAGTCTAAAACCAGTCTAGAACCAGTCTAGAACCAGTCTAAAACCAGTCTAAGAACCAACTACATCAGTGATGCTAGAACATCGTGGAATAGGTAACTAACAGATGTAGAGGAAAAGACCAGTAGACTGGATGTTTTATCTACCTGTCTAGAACCAGTCTAAAACCAGTCTAGAACCAGTCTAGAACCAGTCTAGAACCAGTCTAAAACCAGTCTAGAAGCAGTCTAGAACCAGACTAAAACCAGTCTAGAACCAGTCTAAAACCAGTCTAAAACCAGTCTAAAACCAGTCTAAAACCAGTCTAGAACCAGTCTAAAACCAGTCTAGAACCAGTCTAAAACCAGTCTAGAACCAGTCTAAAACCAGTCTAGAACCAGACTAAAACCAGTCTAGAACCAGTCTAAAACCAGTCTAAAACCAGTCTAAAACCAGTCTAGAACCAGTCTAAAACCAGTCTAGAACCAGTCTAAAACCAGTCTAGAAGCAGTCTAGAACCAGACTAAAACCAGTCTAGAACCAGTCTAAAACCAGTCTAGAACCAGTCTAAAACCAGTCTAGAACCAGTCTAAAACCAGTCTAGAAGCAGTCTAGAACCAGTCTAAGAACCAGTCTAGAACCAACTACATCAGTGAAGCTAGAACATCGTGGAATAGCTAACTAACAGATGTAGAGGAAAAGACCAGTAGACTGGATGTTTTATCTACCTGTCTAAAAACAGCCTAGAACCAGTCTAGAACCAACTACATCAGTGATGCTAGAACATTGTGGAATAGGTAACTAACAGATGTAGAGGAAAAGACCAGTAGACTGGATGTTTTATCTACCTGTCTAGAACCAGTCTAAAACCAGTCTAGAAGCAGTCTAGAACCAGTCTAAGAACCAGTCTAGAACCAACTACATCAGTGATGCTAGAACATCGCGGAATAGGTAACTAACAGATGTAGAGGAAAAGACCAGTAGACTGGATGTTTTATCTACCTGTCTAGAACCAGTCTAGAACCAGTCTAGAACCAGTCTAGATCCAGTCTAGAACCAGACTAAAACCAGTCTAGAACCAGACTAAAACCAGACTAAAAACCAGACTAGAACCAGACTAGAACTAGTCTAGAACCAGTCTAAAACAAGACTAAAAACCAGACTAGACCCAGACTAGAACCAGACTAGAACCAGTCTAGAACCAGTCTAAAACAAGACTAAAAACCAGACTAGAACCAGTCTAGATCCAGTCTAGAACCAGACTAAAACCAGTCTAGAACCAGACTAAAAACCAGACTAGAACCAGACTAGAACCAGACTAGAACCAGTCTAGAACCAGTCTAGAACCAGACTAAAACCAGTCTAAAACCAGTCTAAGAACCAGTCTAGAACCAGTCTAGAACCAGTCTAGAACCAGTCTAGATCCAGTCTAGAACCAGACTAAAACCAGTCTAGAACCAGACTAAAAACCAGACTAGAACCAGACTAGAACCAGACTAGAACCAGTCTAGAACCAGTCTAGAACCAGACTAAAACCAGTCTAAGAACCAGTCTAGAACCAGTCTAGAACCAGTCTAAAACCAGACTAGAACTAGGGTCACAATAGAGAACATCACAGCCTTATGAAATCTAAAGGTTGTGATATTTTGGCTAATGAGTTACGTACAGTAGAGCACGACACGGGTCACATGACCAACATACACCGTCCTATGAGAACCCAGCATCCATAAAACCAGGAACGATACAGTAAAATAATCAACTTCCTCCTTTCATTCCTCTCCTCTCCTCTCCTCTCCTCTCCTCTCCTCTCCTCTCCTCTCCTCTCCTCTCCTCTCCTCTCCTCTCCTCTCCCCTCCCCTCCTCTCCTCTCCTCTCCTCTCCTCTCCTCTCCTCTATCTCGATCAATCCTTCATCTGTCTGCTTTACAGTCCTGTGTTGCTGAGCTGTTTGACCTTTGACCCCCAGGATACAGAATGAGGTCATAAAGCTCTGATCAAGGTTCATCGCCTGGGTCACATGCTGAGTGTGTGTGTGTGTGTGTGTGTGTGTGTGTGTGTGTGTGTGTGTGTGTGTGTGTGTGTGTCTGTGTGTGTGTGTGTGTGTGTGTGTGTGTGTGTGTGTTAGACTACCAGGAGCAGTTGACAAAAGGTCACAGAGAACAATCACAAATCCTCTGTTACTGACCAGCCCGTCGTGTGTGTGTGTGAACATAAACCTCTTACTCCTCCCCCTCAATGAACAGAAAACGATTTAAATCCTCAACACTCCTTGGTAACACAACAACACCCTCAGTGTAGTGGTGTCTGAGGGAGTCTCCTCTATCAGACACCACTACACTCAGATTACTACATGTAGGGTGTCTCCTCTATCAGACATCACTACACTCAGATTACTACATGTAGGGAGTCTCCTCTATCAGACACCACTACACTCAGATTACTACATGTAGGGAGTCTCCTCTATCAGACACCACTACACTCAGATTACTCAGAGTCTCCTCAACAACACCCTAGCCCTATGTAGTTCACTACCTTAGACCAGGGTCCATAGGGAATAGGGCACCACTCTCTATGTAGTTCACTACTTTAGACCAGGGTCCATAAGGAATAGGGCACCACTCTCTATGTAGTTCACTACTTTAGACCAGGGTCCATAGGGAATAGGGTTGAATTTAGTACAAACCCACTCTGGTCAGGTATCAACAAGGCCAAATAAACATGATTGGGTAGCTGGATGGGATGGAGGGAGGGAGGGAGGGATGTAGAGAGGGAGGGAGGGAGGGAGGTAGAGAGGGAGGGAGGGGGGTAGAGAGGGAGGGAGGTAGAGAGGTAGAGAGGGAGGGAGGTAGAGAGGGAGGGAGAGAGGTAGAGAGGGAGGGCGGGCGGGAGGGAGGTAGAGAGGTAGAGAGGGAGGGAGGGAGGTATAGAGGGAGGGAGGGAGGTAGAGAGGGAGGGAGGGGGGTAGAGAGTGAGGGGGCAGAGAGGTAGAAGAGGGAGGGAGGGAGGGAGAGAGGTAGAGAGGGAGGTTGGTAGAGAGGGAGGGAGGTAGAGAGGTAGAGAAGGAGGGAGGGAGGGAGGTAGGGAGGGAGAGAGGGAGGGAGGGAAGTAGAGAGGGCGGGAGGGAGGGAGGTAGAGAGGGAGGTATAGAGGTAGAGAGGGAGGGAGGGAGGGAGGTAGAGAGGGAGGGATGTAGAGAGGGAGGGAAGGAGGTAGAGAGGGAGGGAGGGAGGTAGAGAGGGAGGGAGGGAGGTAGGGAGGGAGAGAGGGAGGGGGAGAGATGTAGAGAGGGAGGGAGGGAGGTAGAGAGGGCGGGAGGGAGGGAGGTAGAGAGGGAGGTAGAGAGGTAGGGAGGGAGGTAGAGAGGGAGGGAGGTGGAGAGGGAGAGAGGTAGAGAGAGAGGGAGGGAGTGAGGTAGAGAGAGAGGGAGGTAGAGAGGGAGGGAAGTAGAGAGGGAGGGAAGTAGAGGTAGGGAGGTAGAGAGGTAGGGAGGTAGAGAGAGGGAGGAAGGTAGAAAGAGAGGGAGGTAGAGGTGGAGGGAGGTAGAGAGGTAGGGAGGTAGAGAGAGAGGGAGGAAGGTAGAGAGGTAGGGAGGTAGAGAGGTAGGGAGGTAGAGAGGTAGGGAGGTAGAGAGAGAGGGAGGAAGGTAGAAATAGAGGGAGGTAGAGATGGAGGGAGGTAGAGAGGCAGGGAGGTAGAGAGAGAGGGAGGAAGGTAGAGAGAGAGGGAGGTAGAGAGAGGGAGGTAGAGAGGGAGGGAGGTAGCGAGGTAGAGAGAGAGGGAGGTAGAGAGGGAGGGAGGTAGAGAGGGAGGGAGGTAGAGAGAGAGGGAGGTAGAGAGGTAGAGAGGGGCGTAGAGAGGGAGGGAATGAGGTAGAGAGGGAGGTAGAGAGGGAGGTAGAGAGGGAGGGAGGTAGAGAGGGAGGGAGTGAGGTAGAGAGGTAGGGAGGTAGAGAGGTAGGGAGGTAGAGAGGTAGGGAGGTAGAGAGAGAGGGAGGAAGGTAGAAAGAGAGGGAGGTAGAGATGGAGGGAGGTAGAGAGGTAGGGAGGTAGAGAGAGAGGGAGGAAGGTAGAGAGAGAGAGAGGGAGGTAGAGAGAGGGAGGTAGAGAGAGGGAGGTAGAGAGAGAGGGAGGTAGAGAGGGAGGTAGAGAGGGAGGGAGGTAGCGAGGTAGAGAGGGAGGGAGGTAGAGAGGGAGGGAGGTAGAGAGGGAGGGAGGTAGAGAGAGAGGGAGGTAGAGAGGTAGAGAGGGGCGTAGAGAGGGAGGGAGTGAGGTAGAGAGGGAGGTAGAGAGGGAGGTAGAGAGGGAGGGACCATTTACAAAGGTATAAACTGTTACACGGCCACGCAACCATGGTAACTCACTCTCATTTGGCAAAACCCAATAACACACACACACCTGTAAGCCCATCCAAGGACCCACACACCTCACCCTGAGAGAAGAGGACAGCAGGGTCAACTCACCCTGAGAGAGAGTGAGCTACACAGGGTTCTCCTATAGGGACAGCTGAATACAGGGTTCTCCTATGGGGACAGCTGAATACAGGGTTCTCCTATGGGGACAGCTGAATACAGGGTTCTCCTATGGGGACAGCTGAATAACCTAACAGGGTTCTCCTATGGGGACAGCTGAATAACCTAACAGGGTTCTCCTTTGGGGACAGCTGAACAACCTAACAGGGTTCTCCTATGTGGACAGCTGAATAACCTAACAGGGTTCTCCTATGGGGACAGCTGAATAACCTAACAGGGTTCTCCTATGGGGACAGCTGAATAACCTAACAGGGTTCTCCTATGGGGACAGCTGAACAACCTAACAGGGTTTTCCTATGGGGACAGCTGAATACAGGGTTCTCCTATGGGGACAGCTGAACAACCTAACAGGGTTCTCCTATGGGGACAGCTGAATAACCTAACAGGGTTATCCTTTCGGGACAGCTGAATAACCTCACAGGGTTCTCCTATGGGGACAGCTGAACAATCTAACAGGGTTCTCCTATGGGGACAGCTGAATAACCTAACAGGGTTCTCCTTTGGGGACAGCTGAATAACCATAATAACCTGTTTCCATTAGGTGTAACTACAGTCCATAATAACCTGTTTCCATCAGGTGTAACTACAGTCCATAATAACCTGTTTCCATCAGGTGTAACTACATTCCATAATAACCTGTTTCCATCAGGTGTAACTACAGTCCATAATAACCTGTTTCCATTAGGTGTAACTACAGTCCATAATAACCTGCTTCCATTATGTAACTACAGTCCATAATAACCTGTTTCCATTATGTGTAACTACAGTCCATAATAACCTGTTTCCATCAGGTGTAACTACAGTCCATAATAACCTGTTTCCATCAGGTGTAACTACGGTCCATAATAACCTGTATCCATTATGTAACTACAGTCCATAATAACCTGTTTCCATTAGGTGTAACTACAGTCCAAAATAACCTGTTTCCATTAGGTGTAACTACAGTCCATAATAACCTGTTTCCATCAGGTGTAACTACAGTCCATAATAACCTGTTTCCATCAGGTGTAACTACAGTCCATAATAACCTGTTTCCATTATGTAACTACAGTCCATAATAACCTGTTTCCATCAGGTGTAACTACAGTCCATAATAACCTGTTTCCATCAGGTGTAACTACAGTCCATAATAACCTGTTTCCATTATGTAACTACAGTCCATAATAACCTGTTTCCATTATGTAACTACAGTCCATATTAACATGTTTCCAACAGGGGTAACTGCAGTCCATAATAACCTGTTTCCATCATGTGTAACTACAGTCCATAATAACCTGTTTCCATCAGGTGTAACTACAGTCCATAATAACCTGTTTCCATTAGGTGTAACTACAGTCCATAATAACCTGTTTCCATCAGGTGTAACTACAGTCCATAATAACCTGTTTCCATCAGGTGTAACTACAGTCCATAATAACCTGTTTCCATTATGTAACTACAGTCCATAATAACCTGTTTCCATTAGGTGGAACTACAGTCCATAACAACCTGTTTCCATTAGATGTAACTACAGTCCATAATAACCTGTTTCCATCAGGTGTAACTACAGTCCATAATAACCTGTTTCCATTATGTAACTACAGTCCATAATAACCTGTTTCCATCAGGTGTAACTACAGTCCATAATAACCTGTTTCCATGATGTAACTACAGTCCATAATAACCTGCTTCCATTATGTAACTACAGTCCATAATAACCTGTTTCCATTATGTGTAACTACAGTCCATAATAACCTGTTTCCATCAGGTGTAACTACAGTCCATAATAACCTGTTTCCATCAGGTGTAACTACAGTCCATAATAACCTGTTTCCATTAGGTGTAACTACAGTCCATAATAACCTGTTTCCATCAGGTGTAACTACAGTCCATAATAACCTGTTTCCATCAGGTGTAACTGCAGTCCATAATAACCTGTTTCCATCAGGTGTAACTACAGTCCATAATAACCTGTTTCCATCAGGTGTAACTACAGTCCATAATAACCTGTTTCCATTAGGTGTAACTACAGTCCATAATAACCTGTTTCCATTAGATGTAACTACAGTCCATAATAACCTGTTTCCATCAGGTGTAACTGCAGTCCATAATAACCTGTTTCCATCAGGTGTAACTACAGTCCATAATAACCTGTTTCCATTAGGTGTAACTACAGTCCATAATAACCTGTTTCCATCGGGTGTAACTACAGTCCATAATAACCTGTTTCCATCAGGTGTAACTACAGTCCATAATAACCTGTTTCCATCGGGTGTAACTACAGTCCATAATAACCTGTTTCCATCAGGTGTAACTGCAGTCCATAATAACCTGTTTCCATCGGGTGTAACTACAGTCCATAATAACCTGTTTCCATCAGGTGTAACTGCAGTCCATAATAACCTGTTTCCATCAGGTGTAACTACAGTCCATAATAACCTGTTTCCATTATGTGTAACTACAGTCCTTAATAACCTGTTTCCATCAGGTGTAACTACTGTCCAGAACTATGCTTGGTCTCCACAAGTATAGTTTTACACGTACACGTACACGTACACACACACACACACACACACACACACACACACACACACACACACACACACACACACACACACACACACACACACACACACACACACACAGACACACACACACACACACACCTTTCTTCCAGGGTAATCTCTTGTTCCAGTAAGGAGACCAAAGCAAGAATATAAAACTCACTTCCTCAAAATGGCTGCCGGGCCCCTGACCTTTCTCTCTGTGGCTGCCGGGCCCCTGACCTTTCTCTCTCTGTGGGTGCACTTGTGTGTTTCTGTTTGTGTGTTTGTGTGTATGTGTACTAGTTTGTGTGTGTGTGTGTGTGTTTGTGTATATTATTCTGTGTGTGTGTACTAGTGAGTGTGTGTGTGTTTGTGTCTGTGTACTAGTGTGTGTGTGTATACTATTGTGTGTGTGTGTGTGTGTGTACTAGTGTTTGTACTAGTGTGTTTGTGTGTGTGTGTACTAGTGTGTGTGTGTTTGTATATACTATTGTGTGTGTGTGCGTGTGTGTGTACTAGTGTGTGTGTGTGTGCGTGTGCCTGTGTGCATGTGCGTGTGTAGAATTGAAACTTGAAACTTGTCTGCTTAAAATTCTCTGTTCCTTACAGTTTTTGGAGAAGTGGGAGACAGGTAAGCATGTGTGGACAGTCTGGACTTATGTCAACCACCTGCATTCACTAGAGAGAGAAAGAAACAGACAGAGAGAGAGAGAGAGAGACACAGAGAGAGAGAGAGAGACAGAGAGAGAGAGAGAGAGACACAGAGAGAGAGAGACAGAGTGAGAGAGAGAGAAAGAGAGAGAGAGACACACAGAGAGAGAGAGAGACACAGAGAGAGAGAGAGACACAGAGAGAGAGAGACAGAGTGAGAGAGAGAGAAAGAGAGAGAGAGAGAGAGAGAGAGAGAGACAGAGAGAAAGACAGAGAGAGAGAGAGAGACAGAGAGAGAGACAGAGAGAGAGACAGAGAGAGAGAGAGAGACAGAGAGAGAGAGACAGAGAGAGAAACTCTGAAGGAGAAAACACTCTGATTATTTATTCTCCAACCTACAATCTCCTCATGGTGGCTGACCATTTACTGGGGTGTGTGAGGTGGATTAGGAAACCTGAGGCAGCAACAGGTAAATTATTAACCTTGGCCAACGCAAATCACTGCCCTCACACACACACACACACACACACACACACACACACACACACACACACACACACACAGACACAGACACAGACACAGACACAGACACACAGACACACAGACACACACACACACACACACACACACACACACACAGACACAGACACAGACACAGACACACACACACACACACACACACACACACACACAGCTCAATAAAGGAACTGACTGCTTTGTTCGGAGGTTAAAAGGTCAAAGGTCAGAGATGATCATGGGAAGGAGGATCCTAAAACACTAAACGAATAACTAATTAACCATGTGACTGAGATGAGACGAAACATGTTCTAGGACTGCAACCAACACGCTGTCTCAACAATCACCTGTCTTCCACTGACAACATTATGATGAGACTGGTAGTTATTGATAGAAGGGGTCATGATGAGACTGGTAGTTATTGATAGAAGGGGACTGGGTCATGATGAGACTGGTAGTTATTGATAGAAGGGGACTGGGTCATGATGAGACTGGTAGTTATTGATAGAAGAGGACTGGGTCATGATGAGACTGGTAGTTATTGATAGAAGGGGTCATGATGAGACTGGTAGTTATTGATAGAAGGGGTCATGATGAGACTGGTAGTTATTGATAGAAGGGGTCATGATGAGACTGGTAGTTATTGATAGAAGGGGACTGGGTCATGATGAGACTGGTAGTTATTGATAGAAGGGGACTGGGTCATGATGAGACTGGTAGTTATTGATAGAAGGGGTCATGATGAGACTGGTAGTTATTGATAGAAGGGGTCATGATGAGACTGGTAGTTATTGATAGAAGGGGTCATAATGAGACTGATAGATATTGATAGAAGGGGACTGGGTCATGATGAGACTGGTAGTTATTGATAGAAGGGGACTGGGTCATGATGAGACTGGTAGTTATTGATAGAAGGGGTCATGATGAGACTGGTAGTTATTGATAGAAGGGGTCATGATGAGACTGGTAGTTATTGATAGAAGGGGACTGGGTCATGATGAGACTGGTAGTTATTGATAGAAGGGGTCATGATGAGACTGGTAGTTATTGATAGAAGGGGTCATGATGAGACTGGTAGTTATTGATAGAAGGGGTCATGATGAGACTGGTAGTTATTGATAGAAGGGGTCATGATGAGACTGGTAGTTATTGATAGAAGGGGACTGGGTCACGATGAGACTGGTAGTTATTGATAGAAGGGGTCATGATGAGACTGGTAGTTATTGATAGAAGAGGTCAGGATGAGACTGGTAGTTATTGATAGAAGGGGTCATGATGAGACTGGTAGTTATTGATAGAAGGGGTCATGATGAGACTGGTAGTTATTGATAGAAGAGGACTGGGTCATGATGAGACTGGTAGTTATTGATAGAAGGGGTCATGATGAGACTGGTAGTTATTGATAGAAGGGGTCATGATGAGACTGGTAGTTATTGATAGAAGGGGACTGGGTCATGATGAGACTGGTAGTTATTGATAGAAGGGGTCATGATGAGACTGGTAGTTATTGATAGAAGGGGTCATGATGAGACTGGTAGTTATTGATAGAAGGGGTCATGATGAGACTGGTAGTTATTGATAGAAGGGGACTGGGTCATGATGAGACTGGTAGTTATTGATAGAAGGGGACTGGGTCATGATGAGACTGGTAGTTATTGATAGAAGGGGTCATGATGAGACTGGTAGTTATTGATAGAAGGGGACTGGGTCATGATGAGACTGGTAGTTATTGATAGAAGGGGTCATGATGAGACTGGTAGTTATTGATAGAAGGGGTCATGATGAGACTGGTAGTTATTGATAGAAGGGGTCATGATGAGACTGGTAGTTATTGATAGAAGGGGTCATTATGAGACTGGTAGTTATTGATAGAAGGGGACTGGGTCATGATGAGACTGGTAGTTATTGATAGAAGGGGTCAGGATGAGACTGGTAGTTATTGATAGAAGGGGTCATGATGAGACTGGTAGTTATTGATAGAAGGGGTCATGATGAGACTGGTAGTTATTGATAGAAGGGGTCATGATGAGACTGGTAGTTATTGATAGAAGGGGACTGGGTCATGATGAGACTGGTAGTTATTGATAGAAGGGGACTGGGTCATGATGAGACTGGTAGTTATTGATAGAAGGGGTCAGGATGAGACTGGTAGTTATTGATAGAAGGGGTCATGATGAGACTGGTAGTTATTGATAGAAGGGGTCATGATGAGACTGGTAGTTATTGATAGAAGGGGACTGGGTCATGATGAGACTGGTAGTTATTGATAGAAGGGGTCATGATGAGACTGGTAGTTATTGATAGAAGGGGTCATGATGAGACTGGTAGTTATTGATAGAAGGGGTCATAATGAGACTGATAGATATTGATAGAAGGGGACTGGGTCATGATGAGACTGGTAGTTATTGATAGAAGGGGACTGGGTCATGATGAGACTGGTAGTTATTGATAGAAGGGGTCATGATGAGACTGGTAGTTATTGATAGAAGGGGTCATGATGAGACTGGTAGTTATTGATAGAAGGGGACTGGGTCATGATGAGACTGGTAGTTATTGATAGAAGGGGACTGGGTCATGATGAGACTGGTAGTTATTGATAGAAGGGGTCATGATGAGACTGGTAGTTATTGATAGAAGGGGTCATGATGAGACTGGTAGTTATTGATAGAAGGGGTCATGATGAGACTGGTAGTTATTGATAGAAGGGGTCATGATGAGACTGGTAGTTATTGATAGAAGGGGACTGGGTCACGATGAGACTGGTAGTTATTGATAGAAGGGGTCATGATGAGACTGGTAGTTATTGATAGAAGAGGACTGGGTCATGATGAGACTGGTAGTTATTGATAGAAGGGGTCAGGATGAGACTGGTAGTTATTGATAGAAGGGGACTGGGTCATGATGAGACTGGTAGTTATTGATAGAAGAGGTCATGATGAGACTGGTAGTTATTGATAGAAGAGGACTGGGTCATGATGAGACTGGTAGTTATTGATAGAAGGGGTCAGGATGAGACTGGTAGTTATTGATAGAAGAGGTCATGATGAGACTGGTAGTTATTGATAGAAGAGGTCATGATGAGACTGGTAGTTATTGATAGAAGAGGTCATGATGAGACTGGTAGTTATTGATAGAAGAGGTCATGATGAGACTGGTAGTTATTGATAGAAGGGGACTGGGTCATGATGAGACTGGTAGTTATTGATAGAAGGGGACTGGGTCATGATGAGACTGGTAGTTATTGATAGAAGGGGTGTGTGTGTGTGTGTGTGTGTGTGTGTGTGTGTGTGTGTGTGTGTGTGTGTGTGTGTGTGTGTGTGTGTGTGTGTGTGTGTGTGTGTGTGTGTGTGTGTGTGTGTGTGTGTGTGTGTGTGTGTGTGTGTGTGGAGTAATGGATAGCTGTAACTCATATTAACATCATCTAGTTAGTGCGAGCATACATTAACACATACACACACACACACACACACACACACACACACACTGATTGACAGAAACACCTGACTCCCTGTTTCATTAACTGTTGCAAATGCAGTGTATTACAATAGTGTCCTACCAAGCCAAAATGGCAGTGACCGCTCGCAGTGTTGAGCTGAGAAAAAGGACTTTAATTTACGTTTGGTTTCATAGTAACTTCATGCAGTTACTGCTAACAGGACCCCCATGTTCTCCATAACACAGTAGAACAGGACCCCCATGTTCTCCATAACACAGTAGAACAGGACCCCCATGTTCTCCATAACACAGTTTAACAGGACCCCCATGTTCTCCATAACACAATAGAACAGGACCCCCATGTTCTCCATAACACAGTAGAACAGGACCCCCATGTTCTCCATAACACAATAGAACAGGACCCCCATGTTCTCCATAACACAATAGAACAGGACCCCCATGTTCTCCATAACACAATAGAGACAGGACCCCCATGTTCTCCATAACACAATAGAACAGGACCCCCATGTTCTCCATAACACAGTACAATAGAACAGGAACCCCATGTTCTCCATTACACAATAGAACAGGACCCCCATGTTCTCCATAACACAGTAGAACAGGACCCCCATGTTCTCCATAACACAATAGAACAGGACCCCCATGTTCTCCATAACACAGTACAATAGAACAGGACCCCCATGTTCTCCATAACACAGTAGAACAGGACCCCCATGTTCTCCATAACACAATAGAATAGGACCCCCATGTTCTCCATAACACAGTACAATAGAGACAGGACCCCATGTTCTCCATAACACAGTAGAACAGGACCCCCATGTTGGGTTAATACCTTTCCCGCCAGAGACCCCGGGTTCACTTCCCCGCTCTGCCATTCGCTACAAAATAAATACAGCCGTAGCAGGAACACAGTGGAATAGAGACCTTGACCCCCCCCAGCTCTCTCTCTCTCCACTGGGTGTTGAGAACAATGAGAGTCTCAGTCTCTGCTTTAACCCGAGTAACATTGAGCCAGAGACCTCTGTAACGTTACTTAGGAGACACACACACACATTGGCTCAACCCCCTGCCCAGCCATCCTTAACGACAAAGTCACATGGTAACAGAGTGACCAATGAAAAGGCTGCTGTTACTAAAACTCTGGATAGCTGCTGCCTTGGTTCTATTTCAAAATGTCTTCCTTTAGGATCACAACACAAGTCACATGGTAACAGAGTGACCAATGAAAAGGCTGCTGTTACTAAAACTCTGGATAGCTGCTGCCTTGGTTCTACTTCAAAATGTCTTCCTTTAGGATCACAACACAAGTCACATGGTAACAGAGTGACCAATGAAAAGGCTGCTGTTACTAAAACTCTGGATAGCTGCTGCCTTGGTTCTACTTCAAAATGTCTTCCTTTAGGACCCACAACACAACGTTAGTGACATCGCCAAAGACGGGACGATTCCGGTCGGTCACAAGACCGAGGCATAAAAGCTGCCTCTAGATCAGTTGTAAAACCCTTTGACACGTAGCCTGCCTCCCGACTGGCAGCCTATGCCCTACACACTGTAGGGTGCTTCTTTAGTGGATAGGGGGCCATTTGGGACCAAGGTCGTAGTCAACAACAGTCGTGATGCAAAAAACACAGAGTCAGAAAACCATGA
>NC_092165.1:2500-7500 GCF_045791955.1 Oncorhynchus clarkii lewisi | reverse complement strand
AGAGAGACAGAGACAGAGACAGAGACAGAGAGAGAGAGAGAGAGAGAGAGAGAGAGAGAGAGAGACAGAGAGAGAGAGAGACAGAGAGAGAGAGAGAGGGAGGAGATAGAGAAAGAGCCTTTCCCCCTTTCTAACCCTGTTGATGTGAAACCAGATGAAAGATGAACTGTCAGTCATCAGCATCAGCAGATTCATGGTGTTCAGATGACCGGCCGCCCAGGTCACCTGACTAGTGATCAACCATTAACCGTTTATACCACAGGAAGACACGAACGAGGGAATGAGTGACTCGACTGATGGAAGACAGAAAAACATCCCTCCTTCAATCATTACACACACACACACACACACACACACACACACACACACACACACACACACACACACACACACACACACACACACACACTCTCGCTCCAAAGGCCCACCTAAGCCCTTTGTAACCTAAGGAATCTGCCTAGTAGACAAACCTGGCAATAAACAGGAATCAACCCAGCAATCTAGCTGTAATATACTGTCCAACAGCCATCGTAAAGGAGAATGAGCAGTCAGTTATCTAGGGGGTTCTCAGTCCTCTTCCTGTACTCCCTGTTCACCCACAACTACTGTCCAACAGCCATCGTAAAGTAGAATGAGCAGTCAGTTATCTCAGGGGGTTCTCAGTCCTCTTCCTGTACTCCCTGTTCACCCACAACTGCGTGGCCAAGCAAGGCTCCAACACCATCATTAAGTTTGCCGACGACACAACAGTGGTAGGGCCCGATCACCGACAACGATGAGACAGCCTATAGGGATGAGACGGGCTAAAGGGAGGAGGTCAGAGACCTGGTGGTAGGGCCCGATCACCGACAACGATGAGACAGCCTATAGGGAGGAGGTCAGAGACCTGGTGGTAGGGCCCGATCACCGACAACAATGAGACGGCCTACGGGGGGGAGGTCAGAGACCTGGTGGTAGGGCCCGATCACCGACAACGATGACACAGCCTATAGGGAGGAGGTCAGACACCTGGTGGTAGGGCCCGATCACCGACAGCTGCACCATCGAGAGCATCCTGACTGGTTGCATCACCGCCTGGTATGGCAACTGCTCGGCATCTGACCGCAAGGTGCAACAGAGGGTAGTGAGTACTGCCCAGTACATCACTGGGGCCAAGCTTCCTGACATCCAGGACCTATATCCTAGGGACATCCAGGATCTATATACTAGGGACATCCAGGATCTATATACTAGGGACATCCAGGACCTATATAATGGGACATTCAGGACCTGTATAATGGGACATCGAGGACCTATATACTAGGGACATCGAGGACCTATATAATGGGACATCCAGAATCTATATACTAGGGACATCCAGGACCTATATAATGGGACATCCAGGACCTATATAATGGCACATCCAGGATCTATATCATAGGAAAATCCAGGACCTATATCCTAGGGACATCCAGGATCTATATAATGGGACATCCAGGATCTATATACTAGGGACATCCAGGACCTATATCTTAGGGACATCCAGGACCTATATAATGGGACATCCAGGACCTATATACTAGGGACATCCAGGATCTATATCCTAGGGACATCCAGGACCTATATCCTAGGGACATCCAGGATCTATATCCTAGGGACATCCAGGATCTATATCCTAGGGACATCCAGGACCTAGATAATAGGAACATCCAGGACCTATATAATGGGACATCCAGGACCTATATCCTAGGGACATCCAGGACCTATATAATGGGACATCCAGGACCTATGTACTAGGGACACCAGTTAACCCACTGTTCCTAGACCAGTTAACCCACTGTTCCTAGACCAGTTAACCCACTGTTCCTAGACCAGTTAACCCACTGTTCCTAGACCAGTTAACCCACTGTTCCTAGACCAGTTAACCCACTGTTCCTAGACCAGTTAACCCACTGTTCCCCTGAACAAGGCAGTTAACCCACTGTTCCACTGTTCCTAGACCAGTTTACCCACTGTTCCTAGACCAGTTAACCCACTGTTCCTAGACCAGCTAACCCACTGTTCCACTGTTCCTAGACCAGTTAACCCACTGTTCCTAGACCAGTTAACCCACTGTTCCTAGACCAGTTAACCCACTGTTCCTAGACCAGTTGACCCACTGTTCCTAGACCAGTTAACCCACTGTTCCTAGACCAGTTAACCCACTGTTCCTAGACCAGTTAACCCACTGTTCCTAGACCAGTTAACCCACTGTTCCTAGACCAGTTAACCCACTGTTCCTAGACCAGTTAACCCACTGTTCCTAGACCAGTTAACCCACTGTTCCTAGACCAGTTAACCCACTGTTCCTAGACCAGTTGACCCACTGTTCCTAGACCAGTTAACCCACTGTTCCTAGACCAGTTAACCCACTGTTCCTAGACTAGTTAACCCACTGTTCCTAGACCAGTTAACCCACTGTTCCTAGACCAGTTAACCCACTGTTCCTAGACCAGTTAACCCACTGTTCCTGGACCAGTTAACCAGCTGTCCCACTGTTCCTAGACCAGTTAACCCACTGTTCCTAGACCAGTTAACCCACTGTTCCTAGACCAGTTAACCCACTGTTCCTAGACCAGTTAACCCACTGTTCCTAGACCAGTTAACCCACTGTTCCTAGACCAGTTAACCCACTGTTCCTAGACCAGTTAACCCACTGTTCCTAGACCAGTTAACCCACTGTTCCTAGACCAGTTAACCCACTGTTCCTAGACCGTCATTGTAAAGAAGAGTTTGTTCTTATTAACAGACTTGCCTAGTTAAATAAAGGTTCATTTCCACCCCTCTCCACCTCGTCTCCCCTCTCCTCTCCCCCTCCACTCCATTTCCCCCTCTCTCCCTCTCCTCCCCCTCCTACCTCCCAACTCCCCCTCTCTCCCCCTCTCACCCTCTCCTCCCCCATCTCCCCCTCTCTCCTCTCCGTTAAACTTGAGTGAACAAGAGGTATGAGGGTGACAGGTACAGGAACCAGGATAATGAAGGAGGGAGGAAAGGGAGAGGAGGGGGGGGGGTAATGCTGGGACATCACACCACGGAGAGGTGGAGAGAGGGGATAATGAAGGAGAGAGGAAAGGGAGAGGAGGGGGGGGTAATGCTGGGACATCACACCACGGAGAGGTGGAGAGAGGGAACAAGGAGAGGCATTAAAGAAGGCAGAGAGGGAGAGGAGGGGGGGGGGTAATGAGAAGGCAGAGAGGGAGAGGAGTGGAAGAAGGGAGGAGGGGAAGGAGAGAACCAAGTGTTCCCTCGATCTCTTCAACCCCCCCACCTGCCTGGCACTAGAAAGCTCTTCAAATGTGAAACTGGCCCACCGACACACACACACACACACACACACACACACACACACACACACACACACACACACACACACACACACACACACACACACACACAGACACACACACACACACACACACACACACACACACACACACACACACACACACTTCTGGTTGTATTCAGTTCATTTACCGAGCCTCCCCTCTGATCCTTCCCCGGTTCTCATGTTGTGATCTCCGCCACTGACTAACCGATCTGATCATTCTCATGTTGTGTTCTCCAACTAACCACTCTGATCATTCTCATGTTGTGTTCTCCAACTAACCGATCTGATCATTCTCATGTTGTGTTCTCCAACTAACCGATCTGATCATTCTCATGTTGTGTTCTCCAACAAACCGATCTGATCATTCTCATGTTGTGTTCTCCAACTAACCGATCTGATCATTCTCATGTTGTGTCCTCCAACTAACCGATCTGATCATTCTCATGTTGTGTTCTCCAACTAAACAATCTGATCATTCTCATGTTGTGTTCTCCAACTAACCAATCTTTTATCAGCTCAGTAAAGTGTCTCAACCTAATGCCTCGCTTATCTTCTGTGGGCGTTGTCATTCTGCTCTCTCTCTCTGCGTCTCAGGTTAGTCTCGCAACAATCTAACAAACGGTCCCCTCCGACCAATCACAATGGAGAATAACAGCTGTAACCATGGAGATCCCCATTATGCTGAGTCATGACCTCCATTACATGACTTTATGATGCTGTACTTCCACAAAATGGCTGCCGGCGCGGCGTCACGTAGCAGGCCACACTAGAGAGGACTGACGTGCAACACTTTATAAACACCAAGTGCCATGGTACAGTTGTAGGGTGGAATTCACTTCATGGGCTAGCAATAGGAGTTAGCTTCATGGGCTAGCACTAGGAGTTAGCTTTAATAAGGCTAGCACTGGGAGTTAGCTTTAATGGGCTAGCACTGGGAGTTAGCTTTAATGGGCTAGCACTAGGAGTTAGCTTGATGGGCTAGCACTAGGAGTTAGCTTGATGGGCTAGCACTAGGAGTTAGCTTTAATAAGGCTAGCACTAGGAGTTAGCTTTAATGGGCTAGCACTAGGAGTTAGCTTTAATACGTCTAGCACTAGGAGTTAGCTTTAATGGGCAAGCACTAGGAGTTAGCTTTAATGGGCTAGCACTAGGAGTTAGCTTGATGGGCTAGCACTAGGAGTTAGCTTGATGGGCTAGCACTAGAAGTTAGCTTTATGGGCTAGCACTAGGAGTTAGCTTCATGGGCTAGCACTAGGAGTTAGCTTGATGCGCTAGCAATAGGAGTTAACATTATGGGCTAGGATTATGATTGAACTTTTTTGGCTAGCACTATGAGTTAGGTTCAGGGTCTAATTTTATGAGTTAGCTTCAGGGGCTAGGATTATGAGTTAACTTTATGGGCTAGCATTATGAGTTAGCTTCATGGGTTAGGATTAGGAGGTAGGTTCATGTGCTAGAACTAGGAGTTAGCTTTTATGGGTTAGGATTATGAGTTAGCTTTATGGGCTAGCACTAGGAGTTAGCTTTATGGGTTAGGAAAATGAGTTAGCACTACGGGTTAACATTATACGCATTATAGCATTATATGCTAGATTACTTGTGTAATGAGTTAGCGTTCTGAGATAGCACCATGAACTAGCTCTAGGTTATGAGC
>NC_092164.1:73522890-73539589 GCF_045791955.1 Oncorhynchus clarkii lewisi | reverse complement strand
CCCTTGTGCTTTTGAAGAATATTTCTGGGCGGATACGTTGTAGTCTGTCGTCGTGTGGTAGAACAGGTACGTTGTAGTACCCTGTCGTCGTGTGGTAGAATGGATACGTTGTAGTACCCTGTCGTCGTGTGGTAGAATGGATACGTTGTAGTACCCTGTCGTCGTGTGGTAGAATGGATACGTTGTAGTACCCTGTCGTCATGTGGTAGAATGGATACGTTGTAGTACCCTGTCGTTGTGTGGTAGAATGGATACGTTGTAGTGCCCTGTCGTCGTGTGGTAGGACGGATACGTTGTAGTGCCCTGTCGTCGTGTGGTAGAACAGGTACGTTGTAGTACCCTGTCGTCGTGTGGTGGAATGGATACGTTGTAGTACCCTGTCGTCGTGTGGTAGAATGGATACGTTGTAGTACCCTGTCGTTCTGAAGAGATTGTCCATCCTTTCCTGGCACACGTTTACAGCTGCTGCTGCTAACTCGACGTCTAGGATGGATCACGTCTTTAGTGAATAAGAGTTCAAAGTTCATACCAAGTTGCTCTACTATAAGCTCATTCTATATTCTGGCCGGTGTAGTCAAAATTCATCCTTCCTTCGTGGCGATCGTCACCCCCACGTTGAAATGTGCCTTTTTAAACTTCACATCATCGGGAACACAATGTTAATTTCGTTAGGTCGTAGTCCTTCAACCATTTGCAAACAGAGCTCACGCTGAGGTTGGCTTAGTTCTGAAGTTGATATTAGCCATTTTAAACTTATGGACATCAGTCTTCATGTCATCGGGAACACAATTTTAATTTCGTTAGGTCGTAGTTGTTCAACCATTCGCAAACAGAGCTCACGCTGAGGTTGGCTTAGTTCTGAAGTTGATATTAGCCATTTTAAACTTATGGACATCAGTCTTCACATCATCGGGAACACAATGTTAATTTTGTTAGGTCGAAGTCCTTCAACCATTCGCAAACAGAGCTCACGCTGAGGTTGGCTTATAGAAATTTAGAAAAGGGGTTGGTTCATAATTTCCAACCAATGCCTATTTACGTGGGTGTGGCTACTGAGTGAGCATATTTTATTTATGAAAATAATTCTCTAATTTTAAAACTAAAATTATATTTTATCTTTTCACAAATAGTTTAATATTTGAATATTTAAATTGCACAACAATTCCATGTGAATCTGATAACTAGAATGTGTAGACTTTCCACTATGTAATTTATGTCGTCCTGTCATCAGATATAATGTCCCAGACGACAACTGATCTGACATCATATTCTTTAAGTACCAATGGATACTTTCAACTGGTTGGATTACCGAAAAATATTGTTCCGTTCCCAACCTTTTCATGTTACCACACTCTCTCTATGTTGACAAAAGGCTTTCCAAGAGTCCATTTTGTAGAGTAGAGAGAGAAACGGGGGAACGGTATTTATGGGGGTCATAAACCTCACCAACAGGGAAACGTCATGACAACAGACTGATGATTAAATCAAATCAACGTCATGACAACAGACTGATGATTAAATCAAATCAACGTCGTGACAACAGACTGATGATTAAATCAAATCAACGTCATGACAACAGACTGATGATTAAATCAAATCAACGTCATGACATGAGTAACAAGTTTTCCACTCCCACACTAACTTGACCAAATTCAAAACAGAAATCCTTCTCTTTCATTATTAGATATTTTATATAAAACATATATGATGGTTCTCTGTTCAATGTTGTCATTTCACTTCTGAGTTTGTTCCTCTTTACCAGTGAAATATTCATTGAAATAATTGGCTATATCAAAAGGTCATAAATGACCCATCGTCTTCAATGAACGATGGAGATGTATTGGGTTTCCTGCCCATGATATCATTTAAAAGGTGCTCTAAATCATGTTTCTATTGTGTTTCATGTAATTTATATTTGTTTGGTAATATAATTTATTATATATTTTTGCTAAGTTTAATCACAACTTTTATAAGTGTACAGTATGTCAACCAATCAGTAACTATTATAGAGGGCCCTGAGAGAGTAACTATTAATGAGGCCCTGCCCAGGTATTATAGAGGGCCCTGAGAGAGTAACTATTAATGAGGCCCTGCCCAGGTATTATAGAGGGCCCTGAGAGAGTAACTATTAATGAGGCCCTGCCCAGGTATTATAGAGGGCCCTGAGAGAGTAACTATTAATGAGGCCCTGCCCAGGTATTATAAAGGGCCCTGAGAGAGTAGCTCTTAGTGAGGCCCTGCCCAGGTATTATAAAGGGCCCTGACAGAGTAGCTCTTAGTGAGGCCCTGCCCAGGTATTATAGAGGGCCCTGAGAGAGTAACTATTAATGAGGCCCTGCCCAGGTATTATAGAGGGCCCTGAGAGAGTAACTATTAATGAGGCCCTGCCCAGGTATTATAAAGGGCCCTGAGAGAGTAGCTCTTAGTGAGGCCCTGCCCAGGTATTATAGAGGGCCCTGAGAGAGTAACTATTAATGAGGCCCTGCCCAGGTATTATAAAGGGCCCTGACAGAGTAGCTCTTAGTGAGGCCCTGCCCAGGTATTATAGAGGGCCCTGAGAGAGTAACTATTAATGAGGCCCTGCCCAGGTGTTATAGAGGGCCCTGAGAGAGTGACTATTAATGAGGCCCTGCCCAGGTATTATAGAGGGCCCTGAGAGAGTAACTATTAATGAGGCCCTGCCCAGGTGTTATAGAGGGCCCTGAGAGAGTAACTATTAATGAGGCCCTGCCCAGGTATTATAGAGGGCCCTGAGAGAGTAACTATTAATGAGGCCCTGCCCAGGTATTATAAAGGGCCCTGAGAGAGTAACTATTAATGAGAACCTGCCCAGGTGTTATAGGGTGCCCTGAGCGAGTAACTATTAATGAGGCCCTGCCCAGGTATTACAGAGGGCCCTGAGAGAGTAACTATTAATGAGGCCCTGCCCAGGTGTTATATTGGGCCCTGAGAGAGTACCTATTAGTGAGGCCCTGTCCAGATATTATAGAGGGCCCTAACAGAGTAGCTCTTAGTGAGGCCCTGCCCAGGTATTATAGAGGGCCCTGAGAGAGTAACTATTAATGAGGCCCTGCCCAGGTGTTATAGAGGGCCCTGAGAGAGTGACTATTAATGAGGCCCTGCCCAGGTGTTATAGAGGGCCCTGAGAGAGTAACTATTAATGAGGCCCTGCCCAGGTATTATAGAGGGCCCTGAGAGAGTAACTATTAATGAGGCCCTGCCCAGGTGTTATAGAGGGCCCTGATAGAGTAACTATTAATGAGGCCCTGCCCAGGTATTATAGAGGGCCCTGAGAGAGTACCTATTAGTGAGGCCCTGTCCAGATATTATAGAGGGCCCTGACAGAGTAGCTCTTAGTGAGGCCCTGCCCAGGTATTATAGAGGGCCCTGAGAGAGTAACTATTAATGAGGCCCTGCCCAGGTGTTATAGAGGGCCCTGATAGAGTAACTATTAGTGAGGCCCTGTCCAGATATTATATCATAATGTGTATAGGACAATACCTCAGACATTCCGCAGTCTGCAGTCCGCACACCACCCTTATAACCACAGCTATAGGGTCAGGTGACCCGAGCCCCATTTCAAACCTTAACCATCAATGGTAAAGGCTAACTTCTACCTATTCCATCCTCTGCACACCTCCTAGTTACTGTTGTACTGTAGTACACACTATAACATCTATGTACTGTAGTACTGTAGTACACACTATAACATCTATGTACTGTAGTACACACTATAACATCTATGTACTGTAGTACTGTAGTACACACTATAACATCTATGTACTGTAGTACTGTAGGACACACTATAACATCTATGTACTGTAGTACTGTAGTACACACTATAACATCTATGTACTGTAGTACTGTAGTACACACTATAACATCTATGTACTGTAGTACTGTAGTACACACTATAACATCTATGTACTGTAGTACTGTAGTACACACTATAACATCTATGTACTGTAGTACTGTAGGACACACTATAACACCTCCTGGGTAATGTATTAAACTCTATAGCATGTCCTTATCCTCTTCCCCCCCTAATTGTGGTCAATTAGTCTCAGACCACCTGGTAGTCATAAACACCTCACTATCCTCCTAAATGTTCCCTTAAAGTTCTGAGAACTAACACTAGTATACAGTGGCGGCAGGTAGCCTAGTGGTTAGAGCAGGTAGTCTAGTGGTTAGAGCAGGTAGTCTAGTGGTTAGAGCAGGTAGCCTAGTGGTTAGAGCAGGTAGTCTAGTGGTTAGAGCAGGTAGCCTAGTGGTTAGAGCAGGTAGTCTAGTGGTTAGAGCAGGTAGTCTAGTGGTTAGAGCAGGTAGTCTAGTGGTTAGAGCAGGTAGCCTGGTGGTTAGAGGCAGGTAGTCTAGTGGTTAGAGCAGGTAGTCTAGTGGTTAGAGCAGGTAGTCTAGTGGTTAGAGCAGGTAGTCTAGTGGTTAGAGCAGGTAGTCTAGTGGTTAGAGCAGCTAGTCTAGTGGTTAGGGCAGATAGTCTAGTGGTTAGAGCAGATAGTCTAGTGGTTAGATCAGGTAGCCTAGTGGTTAGAGCAGGTAGCCTAGTGATTAGAGGCAGGTAGTCTAGTGGTTAGAGCAGGTAGTCTAGTGGTTAGAGGAAGGTAGTCTAGTGGTTAGAGCAGGTAGCCTAGTGATTAGAGGCAGGTAGTCTAGTGGTTAGAGCAGGTAGTCTAGTGGTTAGAGGCAGGTAGCCTAGTGGTTAGAGGCAGGTAGCCTAGTGGTTAGAGGCAGGTAGTCTAGTGGTTAGAGGCAGGTAGCCTAGTGATTAGAGGCAGGTAGCCTAGTGGTTAGAGGCAGGTAGTCTAGTGGTTAGAGGCAGGTAGCCTAGTGGTTTGAGGCAGGTAGTCTAGTGGTTAGAGCAGGTAGTCTAGTGGTTAGAGCAGGTAGCCTAGTGGTTAGAGGCAGGTAGCCTAGTGGTTAGAGGCAGGTAGCCTAGTGGTTAGATTAGGTAGCCTAGTGGTTAGAGGCAGGTAGCCTAGTGGTTAGAGCAGGTAGCCTAGTGTTTAGAGGCAGGTAGCCTAGTGGTTAGAGCAGGTAGCCTAGTGGTTAGAGCAGGTAGACTAGTGGTTAGAGGCAGGTAACCTAGTGGTTAAAGCAGGTAGCCTAGTGGTTAGAGGCAGGTAGCCTAGTGGTTAGAGGCATGTAGTCTAGTGGTTAGAGGCAGGTAGTCTAGTGGTTAGATACTGGTAGCCTAGTGGTTAGAGGCAGGTAGCCTAGTGGTTAGAGCGTTTGGCCTGTAACCGAAAGGTTGCTGGATCGAATCCCCGAGCTGACAAGGTAAAAATCTGTCGTTCTGCCCCATGAACAAGGCAGTTAACCTACTGTTCCCCGGTAGGCCGTCATTGTAAATAAGAATTTGTTCTTAACTGATTTGCCTCGTTAAATCAACGTTCCTCACTGAACTTCCTCTGCTACATGTTGCGTTCTTGTTTTCCTGGTCGAGAGTCTCCTGGATCGGCCATGTTTCCCTAAAGTCCCAGATAGTTCCACAACCCTAACTCATAGACTAATCCCAAGTTCTAGAAGGATGTAGGATCCTGCCTCTGCCTCTCATGTCCCCATCTAACCTTAAGGTCATCTGCCATGTTATTGTGATGTGAATGACAAATCTCTATTTTTACACATTCATCCACCCCTCTCCTCCATCCATCCTTCTGTTCCCAGAAAATCGACACAGAACCAGTCAGCCAGCGTTCACAGAACCAACTGCATCACTTCCTCCAACTGCATCACTTCCTCCAACTGCATCACTTCCTCCAGCTGCATCACTTCCTCCAACTGCATCACTTCCTCCAGCTGCATCACTTTGAGAAAAAATAAAGAAATTAAAGAGCGAGAACAGGAGGAAGAGAAGAGGAAGAAAAGCCATCCTCCTCCTCCTCCTCCTCCTCCTCCTCCTCCTCCTCCTGTCTCTCTGCCGTCCCCACTAGTTACCCTGACTCCTCCTCCTGTCTCTCTGCCGTCCCCACTGGTTAGCCTGACTCCTCCTCCTGTCTCTCTGCCGTCCCCGCTGGTTACCCTGACTCCTCCTCCTCCTCCTGTCTCTCTGCCGTCCCCGCTGGTTACCCTGACTCCTCCTCCTCCTCCTGTCTCTCTGCCGTCCCCGCTGGTTACCCTGACTCCTCCTCCTCCTCCTGTCTCTCTGCCGTCCCCACTGGCTACCCTGACTCCTCCTCCTCCTCCTGTCTCTCTGCCGTCCCCACTGGCAACCCTGACTCCTCCTCCTCCTGTCTCTCTGCCGTCCCCACTGGCTACCCTGACTCCTCCTCCCCCTCTGATCTCCTCCCCCATCTCCCCATTGGCCCAGCCCTCTCAGCTGACAGCTCTCCTCGCTAGGCGTAAGTCCACTGTCACCATCCCTGCTACCACTGAAGTTACCACGCGGGGTATAAACCGCCCCTCCCCTGAGCGCATGCCCTACCTCCCCCACTCTCCCTTCCATCTCTTCTCCTATGACTTCGATGAGGAACCGATACTACCCGCAACTAAACCGGAAGTGGACTCTGCTGCTGCCAGGTTAGAAGGCACAAAGGTCTACATTTCCCCAAATTCCTCAGAGATTATTCCTCACTGATTGCCAGCTGTTTGAATTCTCTTACTTCCTGTTTCTCTGCTACTTCATGGAGTCTTTCACTGCCTTCAGTCTTCTTTCTGTCACTGCGTCCAGAAGCCTCACTGCCAACAAGCTTTCACTTGGTTTTACTCATGACACTTTAAATCTTACTTCCTGTCACCCTTTCTTGTTTTAAAAGCCTCCCCGTTCTCTGCTATGTTAGAAAGTCCTCACTACCAACCGCTACCTACCGCTACAACTCTCTCTACCACTGTTCACCTCTTCAGGTCTGCTGTTTCTGTCTCCTGTCACCTTTACCTCTGCCTGCCCTAGAAGACATGATCTCTCCCCCTCTTCCACTGTCTCCTGTCACCTTTACCTCTGCCTGCCCTAGAAGACATGATCTCTCCCCCTCTTCCACTGTCTCCTGTCACCTTTACCTCTGCCTGCCCTAGAAGACATGATCTCTGTCTCCACTTCCTCTAGTAGACCAGCAGTACTGCTGCTGGATTTAACCACCATGTTCCTTTATGTACTTTATAATTTCCTTCAGGTAACAGGTGTAACAGGTATAACAGGTGTAACAGGTATAACAGGTATAACAGGTATAACAGGTGTAACAGGTGTAACAGGTATAACAGTAGTAACAGGTGTAACAGGTATTACAGGTGTAACAGGTGTAACAGGTATAACAGTAGTAACAGGTGTAACATGTGTAACAGGTATAACAGTAGCAACAGGTATAACAGTAGTAACAGGTATAACAGTAGTAACAGGTATAACAGTAGTAACAGGTATAAAATTAGTAACAGGTATAACAGTAGTAACAGGTGTAACAGGTGTAACAAGTATAACAGTAGTAACAGGTATAACAGGTGTAACAGGTGTAACAGGTATAAAAGGTATAACAGGTGTAACAGGTGTAACAGGTATAACAGTAGTACCAGGTGTAACAGGTATAACAGGTGTAACAGGTGTAACAGGTATAACAGTAGTACCAGGTGTAACAGGTATAACAGGTGTAACAGGTGTAACAGGTGTAACAGGTATAACAGTAGTATCAGGTGTAACAGGTATAACAGTAGTAACAGGTGTAACAGGTATAACAGGTGTAACAGTAGTAACAGGTGTAACAGTAGTAACAGGTATAACAGGTCTAACAAGTATAACAGGTGTAACAGGTATAACAGGTGTAACAGGTGTAACAGTAGTTACAGGTGTTACAGGTGTAACAGTAGTAACAGGTATAACAGGTGTAACAGGTGTAACAGGTATAACAGGTGTAACAGGTATAACAGGTGTAACAGGTGTAGCAGGTATAACAGGTGTAACAGTAGTAACAGGTATAACAGTAGTAACAGGTATAACAGTAGTAACAGGTATAAAATTAGTAACAGGTATAACAGTAGTAACAGGTGTAACAGGTGTAACAAGTATAACAGTAGTAACAGGTATAACAGGTGTAACAGGTGTAACAGGTATAGCAGGTGTAACAGGTGTAACAGGTATAACAGTAGTACCAGGTGTAACAGGTATAACAGGTGTAACAGGTGTAACAGGTGTAACAGGTATAACAGTAGTATCAGGTGTAACAGGTATAACAGTAGTAACAGGTGTAACAGGTATAACAGGTATAACAGGTGTAACAGGTGTAACAGTAGTAACAGGTATAACAGGTGTAACAGGTGTAACAGGTATAACAGGTGTAACAGGTATAACAGTGGTACCAGGTGTAACAGGTATAACAGGTGTAACAGGTGTAACAGGTATAACAGGTGTAACAGGTATAACAGTAGTAACAGGTATAACAGTAGTAACATGTATAACAGGTGTAACAGGTATAACAGGTGTAACAGGTATAACAGTAGTAACAGGTGTAACATGTGTAACAGTAGTAGCAGGTATAACAGGTGTAACAGGTATTAACAGGTGTAACAGGTGTAACAGGTATAACAGGTATAGCAGGTGTAACAGGTGTAACAGGTGTAACCGTAGTTACAGGTGTAACAGGTATAACAGGTGTAACAGGTATAACAGGTGTAACAGTAGTAACAGGTATAACAGGTGTAACAGTAGAAACAGGTATAACAGTAGTAACAGGTATAACAGGTGTAACAGTAGTAACATGTATAACAGTAGTAACAGGTATAACAGGTGTAACAGGTGTAACAGTAGTAACAGGTATAACAGGTGTAACAGTAGTAGCAGGTGTAACAGTAGTAACAGGTATAACAGGTATAACAGGTGTAACAGTAGTAACAGGTATAACAGGTGTAACAGGTGTAACAGTAGTAACAGGTGTGACAGGTGTAACAGGTGTAACAGTAGTAACAGGTATAACAGGTGTAACAGTAGTAACAGGTGTAACAGTAGTAACAGGTATAACAGGTATAACAGGTATAACAGGTGTAACAGGTATAACAGGTATAACAGTAGTAACAGGTGTAACAGTAGTAACAGGTATAACAAGTGTAACAGGTATTAACAGGTGTAACAGTTGTAACAGGTATAACATGTGTAACAGGTGTAACAGGTGTAACAGTAGTTACAGGTGTAACAGGTATAACAGGTATAACAGTAGTAACAAGTGTAACAGTAGTAACAGGTATAACAGGTATAACAGGTGTAACAGGTATAACAGTAGTAACAGGTGTAACATGTGTAACAGATGTAACATGTGTAACAGTAGTAACAGGTATAACAGTAGTAACAGGTATAACAGGTGTAACAGGTGTAACAGGTGTAACAGTAGTAACAGGTATAACAGGTGTAACAGTAGTAACAGGTGTAACAGTAGTAACAGGTATAACAGGTCTAACAAGTATAACAGGTGTAACAGGTATAACAGGTGTAACAGGTGTAACAGTAGTTACAGGTGTTACAGGTGTAACAGTAGTAACAGGTATAACAGGTGTAACAGGTGTAACAGGTATAACAGGTGTAACAGTAGTAACAGGTATAACAGTAGTAACAGGTATAACAGGTGTAACAGTAGTAACAGGTGTAACAGCAGTAACAGGTATAACAGGTGTAACAGGTATAGCAGGTGTAACAGGTATAACAGGTGTAACAGTAGTAACAGGTGTAACAGGTATAACAGGTGTAACAAGTATAACAGGTGTAACAGGTGTAACAGGTCTTGCTTTTTATCTTTTTTCGTCTCTGCACTACGTATAGTTTGTGATGCTTTTACGTAGCTAAGGGGTCATGCTCCGTTCTTCACACCTATTAGCTAACATGTTTAGCTAGAAGTGTTAGCTTCATGCCTCTTGCCTACTATAACCTATCAGAGGGTAATTCTGCTAACTAGGAGGGATGTTATTAGCCACAATAGACAAGCGCTTGTGTTTAGCTTGTGTTTAGTTTCAAACGTATAGGCTACTAATGGTATCAAACATGCTATTACTGCTATCTAACAGGGTGCTAGCTAGCAGGGGAACAAGCACATGTCTCACCTATAGTAGGCTACTGCTAACTAGTTGCTAAGGTTTCTAATCGATCACCTATTACGTCTATCTAACAGGGTGCTAGCTAGCAGGGGCTCATGTTAGTTTCCTCAACCTCTTCTATTAGGGAACAGGGGTGTTGTGTTATGATTGGTTCTCCCTCAGTATCTCGCTCTCTCTCCACAGAACCGGAGTTCAAAGTCCTGTCACACCAGCAAATAAGTGAGCGAGCACAGTTCACACACACACACACACACACACACACACACACACACACACAAAAAGACACAGACACACACAGACAGACACAGACACACATAGTTGAGTGTAATGTTTTAACTTTACCTGAGTCCTATTAAAAACCTGTCTCTCCCCGTCTCTCCCTGTCTCTCCCCGTCTCTCTTCCTGTCTCTCCCCGTCTCTCCCTGTCTCTCTCCGTGTCTCTCTCTGTCTCTCCCTGTCTCTCCCTGTCTCTCCCCGTCTCTCTTCCTGTCTCTCCCCGTCTCTCTTCATGTCTCTCCCTGTCTCTCTCTGTGTCTCTCCCTGTCTCTCTCCCCGTCTCTCCCTGTCTCTCTCCCCGTCTCTCCCTGTCTCTCCCCGTCTCTCTTCCTGTCTCTCCCTGTCTCTCTCCGTGTCTCTCCCCGTCTCTCCCCGTCTCTCCCCATCTCCCCCTGTATCTCCCCGTCTCTCCCCGTCTCCCCCTGTCTCTCCCTGTCTCTCCCTGTCTCTCCCTGTCTCTCTCTGTGTCTCTCCCTGTCTCTCTCCCCGTCTCTCCCTGTCTCTCTTCCTGTCTCTCCCCGTCTCTCCCCGTCTCTCCCCGTCTCTCCCCGTCTCCCCCTGTCTCTCCCTGTCTCTTCCTGTCTCTCCCTGTCTCTCTCCCTGTCTCTCCCCGTGTCTCCCCGTCTCTCCCTGTCTCTCTTCCTGTCTCTCCCCGTCTCTCCCCGTCTCTCCCCGTCTCCCCCTGTCTCTCCCTGTCTCTTCCTGTCTCTCCCTGTCTCTCTCCCTGTCTCTCCCCGTCTCTCCCCGTCTCTCCCTGTTTCTCTTCCTGTCTCTCCCCGTCTCTCCCCGTCTCTCCCCGTCTCTCCCCGTCTCCCCCTGTCTCTCCCTGTCTCTTCCTGTCTCTCCCTGTCTCTCTCCCTGTCTCTCCCCGTCTCTCCCTGTCTCTCTTCCTGTCTCTCCCCGTCTCTCCCCGTCTCTCCCTGTCTCTCCCTGTCTCTCTCCCTGTCTCTCTCCCTGTCTCTCCCCGTCTCTCCCCGTCTCTCTTCATGTCTCTCCCCGCCTCTCCCCGTCTCTCCCTGGCTCTCCCTGTCTCTCTTCCTGTCTCTCTTCCTGTCTCTCCCTGTCTCTCTCCCCGTGTCTCCCCGTCTCTCCCCGTCTCTCCCTGTCTCTCTTCCTGTCTCTCTTCCTGTCTCTCCCTGTCACTCTCCCCATCTCTCCCCGTCTCTCCCCGTCTCTCCCTGTCTCTCTCCGTGTCACTCCCCGTCTCTCCCTGTCTCTCTTCCTGTCTCTCTTCCTGTCTCTCCCTGTCTCTCTTCCTGTCTCTCTTCCTGTCTCTCACCGTCTCTCCCCGTCTCTCCCTGTTTCTCTTCCTGTCTCCTCGTCTCTCCCCGTCTCTCCGTGTCTCTCTCCCTGTCTCTACCCGTCTCTCTCCCCGTCTCTCCCCGTCTCTCCCCGTCTCTCTCCCTGTCTCTCCCCGTCTCTCCCCGTCTCTCCGTGTCTCTCTCCCTGTCTCTCCCTGTCTCTCTTCCTGTCTCTCCGTGTCTCTCTCCCTGTCTCTCCCCGTCTCTCCCCGTCTCTCCCGTCTCTCCCCGTCTCTCCCTGTCTCTCCCTGTCTCTCTTCCTGTCTCTCTTCCTGTCTCTCCCTGTCTCTCTCCCCGTCTCTCCCCGTGTCTCCCCGTCTCTCCCCGTCTCTCCCTGTCTCTCTTCCTGTCTCTCCCTGTCTCTCTCCCCATCTCTCCCCGTCTCTCCCCGTCTCTCCCTGTCTCTCTCCGTGTCACTCCCCGTCTCTCCCTGTCTCTCTTCCTGTCTCTCTTCCTGTCTCTCCCTGTCTCTCTTCCTGTCTCTCTCCCTGTCTACCCGTCTCTCTCCCCGTCTCTCCCCGTCTCTCCCCGTCTCTCTCCCTGTCTCTCCCCGTCTCTCCCCGTCTCTCCGTGTCTCTCTCCCTGTCTCTCCCCGTCTCTCTTCCTGTCTCTCCGTGTCTCTCTCCCTGTCTCTCCCCGTCTCTCCCCGTCTCTCCCGTCTCTCCCCGTCTCTCTTCCTGTCTCTCTGTGTCTCTCCGTGTCTCTCTCCCTGTCTCTCCGTGTCTCTCCCTGTCTCTCCCTGTCTCTCCGTGTCTCTCTCCCTGTCTCTCCGTGTCTCTCTCCCTGTCTCTCCGTGCCTCTCCCTGTCTCTCCCTGTCTCTCCGCGTCTCTCTCCGTGTCTCTCTCCGTGTCTCTCCCTTTCTCTTCCTGTCTCTCCCTGTCTCTCCCTTTCTCTTCCTGTCTCTCCGTGTCTCTTCCTGTCTCTCCCTTTCTCTTCCTGTCTCTCCATGTCTCTCCGTGTCTCTCCCTGTCTCTCCTTGTCTCTCCGTGTCTCTCTCCCTGTCTCTTCCTGTCTCTTCCTTTCTCCCCCTGTATCTCCGTCTCTCCCTGTCTCTTCCTTTCTCTTTCTCTCTCTTTCTCTCTCTCTTTCTCTCTCTCTCTTATTCTCTATATTTTTCTCTTTCTCCCCCTCTCTCTCTCTCTCTCTCTCTCTCTCTCTCTCTCTCTATCCCTCCATGTCTCTCTCTTCCCCCCTCAGGTCTTCTCTGGGTGGTCTCCTCTCCTCCTCCTACAGACAGCATCAGGAGTCCCTGTCGGCAGAGAGAGAGAGACGTCGTGCAGAGAGAGAGGAAAGACTACAGAGGATAGAGAGAGAGGAGAGGAACAAACACAGTCGAGACTATGTGGACAAAATGGAAGAGGCCAGGATGGCACGGGATGAGAGGTGAGTTACATCAACTACATAAACTCATCCACACAGAGAGGGAGGGAGGGAGGGAGGGAGAGACAGAGAGGGAGGGAGGGAGGGAGGGAGGGAGGGAGGGAGGGAGGGAGGGGAAGAGAGAGAGGGAGGGAGGGAGGGAGGGAGGGAGGGAGGGAGGGAGGGAGGGAGGGGAAGAGAGAGACAGAGGGAGGGAGGGAGGGAGGGAGATGGGGGAAGAGAGAGACAGAGAGAGAGAGGGAGGGGAAGAGAGAGAGAGAGACAGAGGGAGAGAGAGCGAGAGAGAGACAGAGGGAGGGAGGGAGGGAGGGAGGCAGGGAGGGAGGGAAGAGAGAGACAGAGAGAGAGGGATGGGGAAGAGATAGAGAGAGGGGGAGAGAGAGAGAGACAGAGAGAGACGGGGATGGGGAAGATAGAAGGGGAGAGAGAGAGAGAGAGAGAGGGAAAGACAGAGAGAGAGATGGGGGGGCATCCTACCATCACACACTCTGCCAATAACACAAGTATTGACTTGAGGGAATATGTATGTCTCCAGTTAGGAAACAGTTCCTGCTTTATAATTGTTTTCAGGTTAAAAATGTGCTCTTTACTGCCAAAGGCACAGAGTAACAAAACTACTTTCCTCACTTTGTCTGTGTTAAGAAGCAGCATTTGAACTGCTGCTGTGGGTTATTTAGGGAACTGATTATGTTGAACTGAACACTGTGAAAAGTCTACAGCATTCATTATTTTACTTCTGCACTCTAACTAAAACACACACACACACACACACACACACACACACACACACACTGGCACAGGAACACACACACACACACACACAAAACACACACACAAAACACACACACACACACACACACACACACACACACACACTGGCACAGGAACACACACACACATTACACTGGCACAAGAACACACACACACACACACACTGGCACAGGGACACACACACACACACTGGCACAGGAACACACACACACACACACATTACACTGGCACAGGAACACACACACACATTTCACTGGTACAGGAACACACACACACATTACACTGGCACAGGAACACACACATGTGTGTTAGAATCCCATTTCCTCCTGCTGTCTCTGTGAAGGTCTGAGCTTAATGGATACAGAATATAAAGCACCTCACATTCAGGAGAGGGGGAAGAGAAGGGGGAGTTGGGTGAGGAAGGGGAAAGGGGGGGAGGGTGAGAGGTGGGATAGAGAGAGAGGTGGGATAGAGAGAGGTGGGATAGAGAGAGGTGGGATAGAGAGAGAGGTGGGATAGAGAGAGGTGGGATAGAGAGAGGTGGGATAGAGAGAGGTGGGATAGAGAGAGAGGTGGGATAGAAAGAGGTGGGATAGAGAGAGGTGGGATAGAGAGAGAGGTGGGATAGAGAGAGGTGGGATAGAGAGGGGTGGGATAGAGAGGGGTGGGATAGTGAGAGGTGGGATAGTGAGAGGTGGGATAGAGAGGTGGGATAGTGAGATGTGGGATAGAGAGAGGTGGGATAGAGAGGAGTGGGATAGAGAGGGGTGGGATAGAGAGGGGTGGGATAGAGAGAGGTGGGATAGAGAGAGAGAGGTGGGATAGAGAGGGGTGGGATAGAGAGAGGTGGGATAGTGAGATGTGGGATAGAGAGGGGTGGGATAGAGAGGGGTGGGATAGAGAGGGGTGGGTTAGAGAGGGGTGGGATAGAGAGGGGTGGGATAGAGAGGCGTGGGATAGAGAGGGGTGGGATAGAGATGGGTGGGATAGAGAGGGGTGGGATAGAGAGGGGTGGGATAGAGAGGGGTGGGATAGAGAGAGAGAGGTGGGATAGATAGGGGTGGGATAGAGAGAGGTGGGATAGTGAGATGTGGGATAGAGAGGGGTGGGATAGAGAGGGGTGGGATAGAGAGGGGTGGGTTAGAGAGGGGTGGGATAGAGAGGGGTGGGATAGAGAGGGGTGGGTTAGAGAGGGGTGGGATAGAGAGAGGTGGGATAGAGAGGGGTGGGATAGAGAGGCGTGGGATAGAGAGGGGTGGGATAGAGATGGGTGGGATAGAGACGGGTGGGATAGAGACAGGTTTACCATTCACTCTTGGTCTGGAGTCAGACAGGTTCACTGTTTAGAGTAGAGAGTAGAAGAGAGGAAGAGGAGGAGAAGAAAGAGGAGGAGAAGAAGAGGGATGAAGGCACATCTTGAACAGGTTTAATGTGATTCAGCTCTGATGTTCAGCCATCCTGCAGCCTATCCAACTGAGACTCTCTCTCTCTCTCTCTCTCTCTTCTCTCTCTTTTGTTACATACTTTCACTTGGACTGCCACTGAGAACATAGGGCGGGAGAGGGAGAGAGTAGAGGGAGATGGTGCTTTTTTTTCTGGTGCAGGAAGCAAGTGATGAGTTTAGAGAATGTGTTTTGTGGATAGGTAATGAGGCATGATAGAGAGAGTAAAGAGAGGAGAGAATGACAAGAAAGAGTGGAGAGGAGGAGAGAGATGGTTTGATCCTGTGAGCTGAGGTGGGAAGGTAACACTGGAGGGAGGGAGGGAGGGAGGGAGGGAGGGAGGGAGGGAGGGAGGGAGGAAGAGAATATGGTTACAAGGAAGTTCCTTCTGGAGTTGTGAGAGCTGAACAGAGACAGGAGACACAACCAGGACCGTACTAGGAGAGTTGATGTCCTTCAGACAGGAGACACGACCAGGACCATACTAGGAGAGTTGATGTCCTTCAGACAGGAGACACGACCAGGACCGTACTAGGAGAGTTGACGTCCTTCAGACAGGAGACACGACCAGGACCGTACTAGGAGAGTTGACGTCCTTCAGACAGGAGACACAACCAGGACCGTAATAGGAGAGTTGATGTCCTTCAGACGGGAGACACTACCAGGACCGTACTAGGAGAGTTGATGTCCTTCAGACAGGAGACACAACCAGGACCGTACTAGGAGAGTTGACGTCCTTCAGACAGGAGACGCAACCAGGACCGTACTAGGAGAGTTGACGTCCTTCGGACAGGAGACACAACCAGGACCGTACTAGGAGAGTTAACGTCCTTCAGACAGGAGACACAACCAGGAACGTACTAGGAGAGTTGATGTCCTTTTGGACAGGAGACACAACCAGGACCATACTAGGAGAGTTGACGTCCTTCAGACATGAGACACAACCAGGACCGTACTAGGAGAGTTGATGTCCTTCAGACAGGAGACACAACCAGGACCATACTAGGAGAGTTGATGTCCTTCAGACAGGAGACACGACCAGGACCATACTAGGAGAGTTGACGTCCTTCAGACAGGAGACACGACCAGGACCGTACTAGGAGAGTTGACGTCCTTCGGACAGTAGACACGACCAGGACCGTACTAGGAGAGTTGATGTCCTTCGGACAGGAGACACGACCAGGACCGTACTAGGAGGGTTGACGTCCTTCGGACAGGAGACACGACCAGGACCGTAATAGGAGAGTTGATGTCCTTCAGACAGGAGACACAACCAGGACCGTACTAGGAGAGTTGACGTCCTTCAGACAGGAGACACGACCAGGACCGTACTAGGAGAGTTGACATCCTTCAGACAGCGGACACAACCAGGACCGTACTAGGAGAGTTGACGTCCTTCAGACAGGAGACACGACCAGGACCGTACTAGGAGAGTTGACGTCCTTCAGACAGGAGACACAACCAGGACCGTAATAGGAGAGTTGACGTCCTTCAGACAGGAGACACGA
>NC_092164.1:73487890-73515390 GCF_045791955.1 Oncorhynchus clarkii lewisi | reverse complement strand
GAAGACGATCAAGACATTCTGGATGCCGGTCTGCTGGGGGGTTCAGACTCCCTGTGTCCCCCTCCTCCCCCACCCCCTAACCCTTACCTCCCATCCTGCCCCCCACCCCTGTTGGGTTGTCCACCACCACCCCCAATGCCAGGGATGAGAAGCATGCCTCCTCCACCCCCCTTCTGCTCCGCGGCCCCCGCCCCTCCTTCAGAACCAGTCCAGAAGAGTAAGAAGACGATCAGGTTGTTCTGGAGTGAGGTAAGAATTCTACTCTACTGTTTTACCGAGGCCAGTGTCCTAAAAGGGGTTGAACATGGAGCAGTATTCAAATTGAACCTATTTGTTGAAACATCAATGATAAAAAGTCTCCTTTCAATCCCCTTTTATTTTTGGGTTCAAGATTACACTGAGTACACAAAACATTAAGAACACCTGCTCTTTATACTGAGTATACAAAACATTATGAACACCTGCTATTTACACTGAGTATACAAAACATTATGAACACCTGCTCTTTACACTGAGTACACAAAACATTAAGAACACCTGCTCTTTACACTGAACGAACAAAACATTATGAACACCTGCTCTTTACACTGAGTAAACAAAACATTATGAACACCTGCTCTTTACACTGAGTATACAAAACATTATGAACACCTGCTCTTTACACTGAGTGAACAAAACATTATGAACACCTGCTCTTTACACTGAGTATACAAAACATTATGAACACCTGCTCTTTACACTGAACGAACAAAACATTATGAACACCTGCTCTTTACACTGAACGAACTAAACATTATGTACACCTGCTCTTTACACTGAGTATACAAAACATTAAGAACACCTGCTCTTTACACTGAACGAACAAAACATTATGAACACCTGCTCTTTACACTGAGTATACAAAACATTATGAACACCTGCTCTTTACACTGAGTATACAAAACATTATGAACACCTGCTCTTTACACTGTCTGGACAAAACATTATGAACACCTGCTCTTTACACTGTCTGGACAAAACATTATGAACACCTGCTCTTTACACTGAGCGAACAAAACATTATGAACACCTGCTCTTTACACTGTCTGGACAAAACATTATGAACACCTGCTCTTTACACTGAATATACAATACAAAACATTATGAACACCTGCTCTTTACACTGAATATACAATACAAAACATTATGAACACCTGCTCTTTACACTGAGTATACAAAACATTATGAACACCTGCTCTTTACACTGAACGAACAAAACATTATGAACACCTGCTCTTTACACTGAATATACAATACAAAACATTATGAACACCTGCTCTTTACACTGAGTATACAAAACATTATGAACACCTGCTCTTTACACTGAACGAACAAAACATTATGAACACCTGCTCTTTACACTGAGTAAACAAAACAATTTGAACACCTGCTCTTTACACTGTAGGCTTTGATGATTAAATCCATTGATGTATTTATGGCTGTGATCTAATGTAGAACCTGTGGTTCGGTCTCTTCGGGGTTAAATTTATACAGCGGGATTGAATGAAGACTTGACCTAAAAAAGGTCATAAAAATGATCCTTTCCCGAACACTATCCATTCATCTATTGGTTATGATTTTGTTCCAGGTCATTCATCTATTGGTTGTGTTTGTGTTCCAGGTCATTCATCTATTGGTTGTGTTTGTGTTCCAGGTCATTCATCTATTGGTTGTGTTTGTGTTCCAGGTCATTCATCTATTGGTTGTGTTTGTGTTCCAGGTCAATAATCTATTGGTTATGATTGTGTTCCAGGTCATTAATGTATTGGTTATGATTGTGTTCCAGGTCATTAATGTATTGGTTATGATTGTGTTCCAGGTCATTAATGTATTGGTTATGATTGTGTTCCAGGTCATTAATGTATTGGTTATGATTGTGTTCCAGGTCATTAATGTATTGGTTATGATTGTGTTCCAGGTCATTAATGTATTGGTTATGGTTGTGTTCCAGGTCATTAATCTATTGGTTGTTGTTGTGTTCCAAGTCATTAATCTATTGGTTGTGTTCCAGGTCATTAATCTATTCGTTGTGGTTGTGTTCCAGGTCATTAATCTATTGGTTGTGTTCCATGTCATTAATCTAGTGGTTGTGACTGTGTTCCAGGTCATTAATATATTTGTTGTGGTTGTGTTCCAAGTCATTCATCTATTGGTTGTGTTCCAGTTCATTAATCTATTGGTTGTGGTTGTGTTCCAGGTCATTAATCTATTGGTTGTGTTCCAGGTCATTAATCTATTGGTTGTGTTCCAGGTCATTAATCTATTGGTTGTGGTTGTGTTCCAGGTCATTAATCTATTGGTTGTGTTCCAGGTCATTAATCTATTGGTTGTGTTCCAGGTCATTAATCTATTGGTTGTGTTCCGGGACATTAATCTATTGGCTGTGGTTGTGTTCCAGGTCATAAATCTATTAGTTGTGGTTGTGTTCCAGGTCATTAATCTATTGGTTGTGGTTGTGTTCCAGGTCATTAATCTATTGGTTGTGGTTGTGTTCCAGGTCATTAATATATTGGTTGTGGTTGTGTTCCAGGTCATTAATCTATTGGTGGTGGTTGTGTTCCAGGTCATTCATCTATTGGTTGTGGTTGTGTTCCAGGTCATTCATCTATTGGTTGTGTTCCAGGTCATTAATCTATTGGTTGTGTTCCAGGTCATTAATATATTGGTTGTGTTCCAGGACATTAATCTATTGGTTGTGTTCCAGGTCATTAATCTATTGGTTGTGGTTGTGTTCCAGGTCACTAATCTATTGGTTGTGTTCCAGGTCATTAATCTATTGGTTGTGTTCCAGGTCATTAATCTATTGGTTGTGTTCCAGGTCATTCATCTATTGGTTGTGTTCCAGGTCATTAATCTATTGGTTGTGTTCCAGGACATTAATCTATTGGTTGTGTTCCAGGTCATTAATCTATTGGTTGTGTTCCAGGTCATTAATCTATTGGTTGTGTTCCAGGTCATTAATCTATTGGTTGTGTTCCAGGTCATTAATCTAGTGGTTGTGTTCCAGGTCATTAATCTAGTGGTTGTGTTCCAGGTGCGTCCGTCAGACTACCAGTACATTAGCAGCAGGAGCAGTGGAGACTCTCTGTGGTTCAAACTAGAGCCGGTCAAGATAGACACGTCCAAACTAGAACACCTCTTCCAGACCAAGTCCAAGGAGATACCTGTCACCAAGGTAACCACACACACATGCATGCACACACAAGTATGTTAGACATCAAAACATCAAGACTGAACCGATCACAGCCAAGGGTAAATGAGAATCCATCTATCCCTTTACCCTTGTCTACGTGTGTAGACATACCCCCTGTGGAAGGCCCCTTAAGACCTCTGACTTCCTATAATAGGTAAGGTCTGGATAGGAGAGGCTGGGGGCTGAACGCTAACTTCTGGCACTTTGAACTATAGACGCCTCTCAAAACCACAAGTGTTATTTTAATCTGCTAGCATTCGAATCCCCTCTGGTTAAGACTGGTGGCCTCCGCACACACACACACACACACACACACACACGCACACACACACACACACACACACACACACACGTGCGTGCGCACGCGCACACGCACGCACGCACACACGCACGCGCACACACGCACACACACACAGTCTGGTGGGGCTATACTCCTGTTAGGTTCAGGGGGTCAGTCGGAGAACTGATCCTGGTTGGAGAGCACCTTGGAATCACTTGTACGTCTGTCAGGGGGATCTGTGTTGGAAATGTCTCTCTCACTTTACCTGAAACATCTCGTTTTGTGATATCGTAAGGGTCTCATGAAGGTAATGTGTCTCTCCATCGAGAGACAGTAACGGGGTTCTTCCCCCACGATGACGGAATTACGGACTGCGACTCGGATTTAAATCACTTTAAAATGTATGCCAAACAAACAAAAAAACATTGATTTCAATGTAAAGGGTTTAAACCCTGTTTCTCGAGCTTGTTCAATGAACCATAAACAATTAATGAACATGCACCTGTGGAACGGTTGTTAAGACACTAACAGATTTACAGACGATAGGCAATTAAGGTCACAGCTATGAAAACTTAGGCCACTAAAGAGGCCTTTCTACTGACTCTGAAAAACACCAAAAGAAAGATGCCCAGGGTCCCTGCTCATCTGTGTGAACTTGCCTTAGGCATGCTGCAAGGAGACATGAGGACCGCAGATGTGGCCAGGGCAATAAATTGCAATGTCCGTACTGTGAGATACCTAAGACAGCTGATCGTCCTTGTAGTGGCAGACCATGTGTAACAACACCTGTACAGGATTGGTACATCCGAACATCCCACCTGCGGGACAGGTACAGGATAGCAACAACAACTGCCAGAGTTACACCAGGAACACACAATCCCTCCATCAGTGCTCAGACTGTCCGCAATAGGCTGAGAGAGGCTGGACTGAGGGCTTGTAGGCCTGTTGTAAGGCAGGTCCTCACCAGACATCACCAGCAACAACGTTACCTATGGGCACAAACCCACCGTCGCTGGACCAGACAGGACTGGAATAAAGTGCTCTTCATTGACAAGTCACGGTTTTGCCTCACCAGTGGTGATGGTCGGGTTCGCATTTATCGTCGAAGGAATGAGAATTACACTGAGCCCTGTACTCTGGAGCGGGATCGATTTGGAGGTGGAGGATCCGTCATGGTCTGGGGTGGTGTGTCACAGCATCATCGGACTGAGCTTGTTGCCATTGCAGGCAATCTCAACGCTGTGCGTTACAGGGAAGACATCCTCCTCCCTCATGTGGTACCCTTCCTGCAGGCTCATCCTGACATGACCCTCCAGCATGACAATGCCACCAGCCATACTGCTCGTTCTGTGCATGAATTCCTGCTAGAGAGGAATGTCAGTGTTCTGCCATGGCCAGCAAAGAGCCCGGATCTCAATCCCATTAAGCACGTCTGTGACCTGTTGGATCGGAGGGTGAGGGCTAGGGCCATTCCACCCCAGAAATGTCTGAGAACTTGCATGTGCCTTGGTGGAAGAGTGGGGTAACATCTCACAGCAAGAACTGGCAAATCTGGTGCAGTCCATGAGGAGGAGATGCACTGCAGTACTTAATGCAGCTGGTGGCCACACCAGATGACTGACTGTTACTTTTGTTTTTGACCCCCCTTTGTTCAGGGACACATTATTCCATTTCTGTTAGTCACGTGTCTGTGGAACTTGTTCAGTTTATGTCTGTCTGTTGAATCTTGTTATGTTCATACAAATATTTTCTCATGTTAATAAGTTTGCTGAAAATAAACCCAGTTGACAGTGAGAGGATGTTTGTTTTTTTGCTGAGTTTATATACAGTATATCCTGTGTATATATATCCTGTGTATATATATATATCTTCTCATTATGAGTGAATAATATTGTGAAATTGTAAAAATTATAATATTTCCCTTCTATTGTAAGACCTGTTTGAAAAGACGTCACCAAGGGGTTAAATTAGTTAATAGACCAGTGAAGAAAATGGTTGTGTATCTTAAACTTACAGAAGGCTGAACAAATGTCTCCCAGGGGTCTTTACATATCGATATCAGTTTGGCAGGGGTCTTTATGTATTGATATCAGTTTGGCAGGGGTCTTTACGTATCAATATCAGTTTGGCAGGGGTCTGTACGTATCGATATCAGTTTGGCAGGGGTCTTTACATATCAATATCAGTTTCGAAGGGGTCTTTATGTATTGATATCAGTTTGGCAGGGGTCTTTACGTATCGATATCAGTTTGGCAGGGGTCTTTACGTATCGATATCAGTTTGGCAGGGGTCTTTACGTATCGATATCAGTTTGGCAGGGGTCTTTACGTGTCGATATCAGTTTGGCAGGGGTCTTTACGTATCGATATCAGTTTGGCAGGGGTCTTTACGTATCGATATCAGTTTGGCAGGGGTCTTTACGTATCGATATCAGTTTGGCAGGGGTCTTTACTTGTTGATATCAGTTTGGCAGGGGTCTTTATGTATCGATATCAGTTTGGCAGGGGTCTTTACGTATCAATATCAGTTTGGCAGGGGTCTTTATATATTGATTTCAGTTTGGCAGGGGTCTTTACGTATCGATATCAGTTTGGCAGGGGTCTTTACATATTGATATCAGTTTGGCAGGGGTCTTTACGTATTGATATCAGTTTGGCAGGGGTCTTTACGTATCGATATCAGTTTGGCAGGGGTCTTTACGTATTGATATCAGTTTGGCAGGAGTCTTTACGTGTCGATATCAGTTTGGCAGGGGTCTGTACGTATTGATATCAGTTTGGCAGGGGTCTGTACGTATAGATATCAGTTTGGCAGGGGTCTTTACGTATCGATATCAGTTTGGCAGGGGTCTTTACGTATCTATATCAGTTTGGCAGGGGTCTTTACGTATCTATATCAGTTTGGCAGGGGTCTTTACGTATCGATATCAGTTTGGCAGGGGTCTTTACGTATTGATATCAGTTTGGCAGGGGTCTTTACGTATCGATATCAGTTTGGCAGGGGTCTGTACGTATCGATATCAGTTTGGCAGGGGTCTGTACGTATCGATATCAGTTTGGCAGGGATCTGTACGTATCGATATCAGTTTGGCAGGGGTCTGTACATATCGACATCAGTTTGGCAGGGGTCTGTACGTATCGATATCAGTTTGACAGGGGTCTTTACGTATCGATATCAGTTTGGCAGGGGTCTGTACGTATCGTTATCAGTTTGGCAGGGGTCTTTACGTATCGATATCAGTTTGGCAGGGTCTTTACGTATCGATATCAGTTTGGCAGGGGTCTGTACGTATCGATATCAGTTTGGCAGGGGTCTGTACGTATCGATATCAGTTTGGCAGGGGTCTTTACGTATCGATATCAGTTTGGCAGGGGTCTGTACGTATCGTTATCAGTTTGGCAGGGGTCTTTACGTATCGATATCAGTTTGGCAGGGTCTTTACGTATCGATATCAGTTTGGCAGGGGTCTGTACGTATCGATATCAGTTTGGCAGGGGTCTGTACGTATCGATATCTGTTTGGCAGGGGTCTGTACGTATCGATATCAGTTTGGCAGGGGTCTGTACGTTTCGATATCAGTTTGGCAATGGTCTGTACTTATCGATATCAGTTTGGCAGGGGTCTTTACGTATCGATATCAGTTTGGCAGGGGTCTTTACGTATCAATATCAGTTTGGCAGGGGTCTGTACGTATCAATATCAGTTTGGCAGGGGTCTGTACGTATCGATATCAGTTTGGCAGGGGTCTGTACGTAAAAGTCCCCCTTTGCATGTTTGACCAGAAATCAAAGCCTTTACAAATTCCTAAACGATATAGATGCTGTAGATGACTGTTATAACTATAACTAACCAGGCTGTTATAACTATTGGATGATGACCAGGCTGTTATTACTGTAACTGTTGGATGTGACCAGGCTGTTATTACTATTGGATGATGACCAGGCTGTTATTACTATTGGATGATGACCAGGCTGTTATTACTATTGGATGATGACCAGGCTGTTATTACTATTGGATGATGACCAGGCTGTTATTACTATTGGATGTGACCAGGCTGTTATAACTATTGGATGTGACCAGGCTGTTATAACTATTGGATGTGACCAGGCTGTTATTACTATTGGATGATGACCAGGCTGTTATTACTATTGGATGTGACCAGGCTGTTATTACTATTGGATGTGACCAGGCTGTTATTACTATTGGATGTGACCAGGCTGTTATAACTATAACAATTGGATGATGACCAGGCTGTTATAACTATTGGATGTGACCAGGCTGTTAATACTATTGGATGTGACCAGGCTGTTATAACTATAACTATTGGATGTGACCAGGCTGTTATTACTATTGGATGTGACCAGGCTGTTATAACTATTGGATGTGACCAGGCTGTTATTACTATTGGATGTGACCAGGCTGTTATTACTATTGGATGTGACCAGGCTGTTATAACTATTGGATGTGACCAGGCTGTTATAACTATTGGATGTGACCAGGCTGTTATAACTATTGGATGTGACCAGGCTGTTATTACTATTGAATGTGACCAGGCTGTTATAACTATTGGATGTGACCAGGCTGTTATAACTATAACTATTGGATGATGACCAGGCTGTTATAACTATTGGATGTGACCAGGCTGTTATAACTATTGGATGTGACCAGGCTGTTATTACTATTGGATGATGACCAGGCTGTTATAACTATTGGATGTGACCAGGCTGTTATTACTATTGGATGTGACCAGGCTGTTATTACTATTGGATGTGACCAGGCTGTTATAACTATTGGATGTGACCAGGCTGTTATAACTATTGGATGTGACCAGGCTGTTATTACTATTGGATGTGACCAGGCTGTTATTACTATTGGATGTGACCAGGCTGTTATTACTATTGGATGTGACCAGGCTGTTATTACTATTGGATGTGACCAGGCTGTTATTACTATTGGATGATGACCAGGCTGTTATAACTATTGGATGTGACCAGGCTGTTATTACTATTGGATGTGACCAGGATGTTATAACTATTGGATGATGACCAGGCTGTTATAACTATAACTATTGGATGTGACCAGGCTGTTATTACTATTGGATGTGACCAGGCTGTTATTACTATTGGGTGTGACCAGGCTGTTATTACTATTGGATGTGACCAGGCTGTTATAACTATTGGATGATGACCAGGCTGTTAACTATTGGATGATGACCAGGCTGTTATAACTGTTGGATGATGACCAGGCTGTTATAACTATTGGATGTGACCAGGCTGTTATTACTATTGGATGTGACCAGGCTGTTATTACTATTGGATGATGACCAGGCTGATATAACTATAACTATTGGATGATGACCAGGCTGTTATTACTATTGGATGTGACCAGTCTGTTATAACTATAACTATTGGATGATGACCATGCTGTTATAACTATTGGATGTGACCAGTCTGTTATAACTATTGGATGATGACCAGGCTGTTATAACTATAACTATTGGATGATGACCAGGCTGTTATAACTATTGGATGATGACCAGGCTGTTATTACTATTGGATGATGACCAGGCTGTTATTACTATTGGATGATGACCAGGCTGTTATAACTATTGGATGATGACCAGGCTGTTATAACTATAACTATTGGGTGATGACCAGGCTGTTATAACTATTGGATGATGACCAGGCTGTTATTACTATTGGATGATGACCAGGCTGTTATTACTATTGGATGATGACCAGGCTGTTATAACTATTGGATGATGACCAGGCTGTTATAACTATAACTATTGGATGATGACCAGGCTGTTATTACTATTGGATGTGACCAAGCTGTTATAACTATTGGATGATGACCAGGCTGTTATTACTATTGGATGTGACCAGGCTGTTATTACTATTGGATGTGACCAGGCTGTTATAACTATTGGATGATGACCAGGCTGTTATAACTATTGGATGATGACCAGGCTTTTATTACTATTGGATGTGACCAGGATGTTATAACTATTGGATGATGACCAGGCTGTTATAACTATAACTATTGGATGTGACCAGGCTGTTATTACTATTGGATGTGACCAGGCTGTTATTACTATTGGGTGTGACCAGGCTGTTATTACTATTGGATGTGACCAGGCTGTTATAACTATTGGATGATGACCAGGCTGTTAACTATTGGATGATGACCAGGCTGTTATAACTGTTGGATGATGACCAGGCTGTTATAACTATTGGATGTGACCAGGCTGTTATTACTATTGGATGTGACCAGGCTGTTATTACTATTGGATGATGACCAGGCTGATATAACTATAACTATTGGATGATGACCAGGCTGTTATTACTATTGGATGTGACCAGTCTGTTATAACTATAACTATTGGATGATGACCATGCTGTTATAACTATTGGATGTGACCAGTCTGTTATAACTATTGGATGATGACCAGGCTGTTATAACTATAACTATTGGATGATGACCAGGCTGTTATAACTATTGGATGATGACCAGGCTGTTATTACTATTGGATGATGACCAGGCTGTTATTACTATTGGATGATGACCAGGCTGTTATAACTATTGGATGATGACCAGGCTGTTATAACTATAACTATTGGGTGATGACCAGGCTGTTATAACTATTGGATGATGACCAGGCTGTTATTACTATTGGATGATGACCAGGCTGTTATTACTATTGGATGATGACCAGGCTGTTATAACTATTGGATGATGACCAGGCTGTTATAACTATAACTATTGGATGATGACCAGGCTGTTATTACTATTGGATGTGACCAAGCTGTTATAACTATTGGATGATGACCAGGCTGTTATTACTATTGGATGTGACCAGGCTGTTATTACTATTGGATGTGACCAGGCTGTTATAACTATTGGATGATGACCAGGCTGTTATAACTATTGGATGATGACCAGGCTTTTATTACTATTGGATGATGACCAGGCTTTTATTACTATTGGATGATGACCAGGCTGTTATTACTATTGGATGTGACCAAGCTGTTATAACTATTGGATGATGACCAGGCTGTTATTACTATTGGATGATGACCAGGCTGTTATTACTATTGGATGATGACCAGGCTGTTATAACTATTGGATGATGACCAGGCTGTTATAACTATAACTATTGGGTGATGACCAGGCTGTTATAACTATTTTTGATGACCAGGCTGTTATTACTATTGGATGATGACCAGGCTGTTATTACTATTGGATGATGACCAGGCTGTTATAACTATTGGATGATGACCAGGCTGTTATAACTATAACTATTGGATGATGACCAGGCTGTTATTACTATTGGATGTGACCAAGCTGTTATAACTATTGGATGATGACCAGGCTGTTATTACTATTGGATGTGACCAGGCTGTTATTACTATTGGATGTGACCAGGCTGTTATAACTATTGGATGATGACCAGGCTGTTATAACTATTGGATGATGACCAGGCTTTTATTACTATTGGATGATGACCAGGCTTTTATTACTATTGGATGATGACCAGGCTGTTATAACTATTGGATGATGACCAGGCTGTTATAACTATAACTATTTAATGATGACCAGGCTGTTATTACTATTGGATGATGACCAGCCTTTTATTACTATTGGATGTGACCATGCTGTTATAACTATTGGATGATGACCAGGCTGTTATAACTATTGGATGTGACCAGGCTGTTATTACTATTGGATGTGACCAGGCTGTTATTACTATTGGATGTGACCAGGCTGTTATTACTATTGGATGTGACCAGGCTGTTATTACTATTGGATGTGACCAGGCTGTTATTACTATTGGATGTGACCAGGCTGTTATTACTATTGGATGTGACCAGGCTGTTATTACTATTGGATGATGACCAGGCTGTTATAACTATTGGATGTTACCAGGCTGTTATTACTATTGGATGTGACCAGGATGTTATAACTATTGGATGATGACCAGGCTGTTATAACTATAACTATTGGATGTGACCAGGCTGTTATTACTATTGGATGTGACCAGGCTGTTATTACTATTGGATGTGAACAGGCTGTTATTACTATTGGATGTGACCAGGCTGTTATAACTATTGGATGATGACCAGGCTGTTAACTATTGGATGATGACCAGGCTGTTATAACTGTTGGATGATGACCAGGCTGTTATAACTATTGAATGTGACCAGGCTGTTATTACTATTGGATGTGACCAGGCTGTTATTACTATTGGATGATGACCAGGCTGTTATAACTATTGGATGTGACCAGTCTGTTATAACTATAACTATTGGATGATGACCAGGCTGTTATAACTATTGGATGTGACCAGTCTGTTATAACTATAACTATTGGATGATGACCAGGCTGTTATTACTATTGGATGATGACCAGGCTGTTATAACTATAACTATTGGATGATGACCAGGCTGTTATAACTATTGGATGTGACCAGGATGTTATAACTATTGGATGATGACCAGGCTGTTATAACTATAACTATTGGATGTGACCAGGCTGTTATTACTATTGGATGTGACCAGGCTGTTATTACTATTGGATGTGACCAGGCTGTTATTACTATTGGATGTGACCAGTCTGTTATAACTATAACTATTGGATGATGACCAGGCTGTTATAACTATTGGATGATGACCAGGCTGTTATAACTATAACTATTGGATGATGACCAGGCTGTTATAACTATTGGATGTGACCAGTCTGTTATAACTATAACTATTGGATGATGACCAGGCTGTTATAACTATTGGATGATGACCAGGCTGTTATTACTATTGGATGATGACCAGGCTGTTATTACTATTGGATGATGACCAGGCTGTTATAACTATTGGATGATGACCAGGCTGTTATAACTATAACTATTGGATGATGACCAGGCTGTTATAACTATTGGATGATGACCAGGCTGTTATTACTATTGGATGATGACCAGGCTGTTATTACTATTGGATGATGACCAGGCTGTTATAACTATTGGATGATGACCAGGCTGTTATAACTATAACTATTGGATGATGACCAGGCTGTTATTACTATTGGATGTGACCAAGCTGTTATAACTATTGGATGATGACCAGGCTGTTATTACTATTGGATGTGACCAGGCTGTTATTACTATTGGATGTGACCAGGCTGTTATAACTATTGGATGATGACCAGGCTGTTATAACTATTGGATGATGACCAGGCTTTTATTACTATTGGATGATGACCAGGCTTTTATTACTATTGGATGATGACCAGGCTGTTATAACTATTGGATGATGACCAGGCTGTTATAACTATAACTATTTAATGATGACCAGGCTGTTATTACTATTGGATGATGACCAGGCTTTTATTACTATTGGATGTGACCAGGCTGTTATAACTATTGGATGATGACCAGGCTGTTATAACTATTGGATGTGACCAGGCTGTTATTACTATTGGATGTTACCAGGCTGTTATTACTATTGGATGTGACCAGGCTGTTATTACTATTGGATGTGACCAGGCTGTTATTACTATTGGATGTGACCAGGCTGTTATTACTATTGGATGTGACCAGGCTGTTATTACTATTGGATGATGACCAGGCTGTTATAACTATTGGATGTGACCAGGCTGTTATTACTATTGGATGTGACCAGGCTGTTATTACTATTGGATGTGACCAGGCTGTTATTACTATTGGATGTGACCAGGCTGTTATAACTATTGGATGATGACCAGGCTGTTAACTATTGGATGATGACCAGGCTGTTATAACTGTTGGATGATGACCAGGCTGTTATAACTATTGGATGTGACCAGGCTGTTATTACTATTGGATGTGACCAGGCTGTTATTACTATTGGATGATGACCAGGCTGTTATAACTATAACTATTGGATGATGACCAGGCTGTTATTACTATTGGATGTGACCAGTCTGTTATAACTATAACTATTGGATGATGACCATGCTGTTATAACTATTGGATGTGACCAGTCTGTTATAACTATAACTATTGGATGATGACCAGGCTGTTATTACTATTGGATGATGACCAGGCTGTTATAACTATAACTATTGGATGATGACCAGGCTGTTATAACTATTGGATGATGACCAGGCTGTTATAACTATTGGATGATGACCAGGCTGTTATAACTATAACTATTGGATGATGACCAGGCTGTTATAACTATTGGATGATGACCAGGCTGTTATTACTATTGGATGATGACCAGGCTGTTATTACTATTGGATGATGACCAGGCTGTTATAACTATTGGATGATGACCAGGCTGTTATAACTATAACTATTGGATGATGACCAGGCTGTTATAACTTATTGGATGATGACCAGGCTGTTATTACTATTGGATGATGACCAGGCTGTTATTACTATTGGATGATGACCAGGCTGTTATAACTATTGGATGTGACCAAGCTGTTATAACTATTGGATGATGACCAGGCTGTTATTACTATTGGATGTGACCAGGCTGTTATTACTATTGGATGTGACCAGGCTGTTATAACTATTGGATGATGACCAGGCTGTTATAACTATTGGATGATGACCAGGCTTTTATTACTATTGGATGATGACCAGGCTGTTATTACTATTGGATGTGACCAGGCTGTTATTACTATTGGATGTGACCAGGCTGTTATAACTATAACTATTGGATGATGACCAGGCTGTTATTACTATTGGATGTGACCAAGCTGTTATAACTATTGGATGATGACCAGGCTGTTATTACTATTGGATGTGACCAGGCTGTTATTACTATTGGATGTGACCAGGCTGTTATAACTATTGGATGATGACCAGGCTGTTATAACTATTGGATGATGACCAGGCTTTTATTACTATTGGATGATGACCAGGCTTTTATTACTATTGGATGATGACCAGGCTGTTATAACTATAACTATTGGATGATGACCAAGCTGTTATAACTATTGGATGATGACCAGGCTGTTATTACTATTGGATGTGACCAGGCTGTTATTACTATTGGATGTGACCAGGCTGTTATAACTACTGGATGATGACCAGGCTGTTATAACTATTGGATGATGACCAGGCTGTTATAACTATTGGATGTGACCAGTCTGTTATAACTATAACTATTGGATGATGACCAGGCTGTTATTACTATTGGATGATGACCAGGCTGTTATAACTATAACTATTGGATGATGACCAGGCTGTTATAACTATTGGATGATGGCCAGGCTGTTATAACTATAACTATTTGATGATGACCAGGCTGTTATAACTATTGGATGATGACCAGGCTGTTATAACTATTTGATGATGACCAGGCTGTTATAACTATAAATATTGGATGATGACCAGGCTGTTATAACTATTGGATGTGACCAGGCTGTTATTACTATTGGATGATGACCAGGCTGTTATTACTATTGGATGATGACCAGGCTGCTATAACTATTGGATGATGACCAGGCTGTTATAACTTATTGGATGATGACCAGGCTGTTATTACTATTGGATGATGACCAGGCTGTTATTACTATTGGATGATGACCAGGCTGTTATAACTATTGGATGATGACCAGGCTGTTATAACTATAACTATTGGATGATGACCAGGCTGTTATTACTATTGGATGATGACCAGGCTGTTATAACTATTGGATGATGACCAGGCTGTTATAACTATTGGATGATGACCAGGCTGTTATAACTATAACTATTGGATGATGACCAGGCTATTATAACTTATTGGATGATGACCAGGCTGTTATTACTATTGGATGATGACCAGGCTGTTATTACTATTGGATGATGACCAGGCTGTTATAACTATTGGATGATGACCAGGCTGTTATAACTATAACTATTGGATGATGACCAGGCTGTTATTACTATTGGATGTGACCAAGCTGTTATAACTATTGGATTATGACCAGGCTGTTATTACTATTGGATGTGACCAGGCTGTTATTACTATTGGATGTGACCAGGCTGTTATAACTATTGGATGATGACCAGGCTGTTATAACTATTGGATGATGACCAGGCTTTTATTACTATTGGATGATGACCAGGCTTTTATTACTATTGGATGATGACCAGGCTGTTATAACTATAACTATTGGATGATGACCAAGCTGTTATAACTATTGGATGATGACCAGGCTGTTATTACTATTGGATGTGACCAGGCTGTTATTACTATTGGATGTGACCAGGCTGTTATAACTATTGGATGATGACCAGGCTGTTATAACTATTGGATGATGACCAGGCTGTTATAACTATTGGATGTGACCAGTCTGTTATAACTATAACTATTGGATGATGACCAGGCTGTTATTACTATTGGATGATGACCAGGCTGTTATAACTATAACTATTGGATGATGACCAGGCTGTTATAACTATTGGATGATGGCCAGGCTGTTATAACTATAACTATTTGATGATGACCAGGCTGTTATAACTATTGGATGATGACCAGGCTGTTATAACTATTTGATGATGACCAGGCTGTTATAACTATAAATATTGGATGATGACCAGGCTGTTATAACTATTGGATGTGACCAGGCTGTTATTACTATTGGATGATGACCAGGCTGTTATTACTATTGGATGATGACCAGGCTGCTATAACTATTGGATGATGACCAGGCTGTTATAACTTATTGGATGATGACCAGGCTGTTATTACTATTGGATGATGACCAGGCTGTTATTACTATTGGATGATGACCAGGCTGTTATAACTATTGGATGATGACCAGGCTGTTATAACTATAACTATTGGATGATGACCAGGCTGTTATTACTATTGGATGATGACCAGGCTGTTATAACTATTGGATGATGACCAGGCTGTTATAACTATTGGATGATGACCAGGCTGTTATAACTATAACTATTGGATGATGACCAGGCTATTATAACTTATTGGATGATGACCAGGCTGTTATTACTATTGGATGATGACCAGGCTGTTATTACTATTGGATGATGACCAGGCTGTTATAACTATTGGATGATGACCAGGCTGTTATAACTATAACTATTGGATGATGACCAGGCTGTTATTACTATTGGATGTGACCAAGCTGTTATAACTATTGGATTATGACCAGGCTGTTATTACTATTGGATGTGACCAGGCTGTTATTACTATTGGATGTGACCAGGCTGTTATAACTATTGGATGATGACCAGGCTGTTATAACTATTGGATGATGACCAGGCTTTTATTACTATTGGATGATGACCAGGCTTTTATTACTATTGGATGATGACCAGGCTGTTATAACTATAACTATTGGATGATGACCAAGCTGTTATAACTATTGGATGATGACCAGGCTGTTATTACTATTGGATGTGACCAGGCTGTTATTACTATTGGATGTGACCAGGCTGTTATAACTACTGGATGATGACCAGGCTGTTATAACTATTGGATGATGACCAGGCTGTTATAACTATTGGATGTGACCAGTCTGTTATAACTATAACTATTGGATGATGACCAGGCTGTTATTACTATTGGATGATGACCAGGCTTTTATTACTATTGGATGATGACCAGGCTGTTATAACTATTGGATGATGACCAGGCTGTTATAACTATAACTATTTAATGATGACCAGGCTGTTATTACTATTGGATGATGACCAGGCTTTTATTACTATTGGATGTGACCAGGCTGTTATAACTATTGAATGATGACCAGGCTGTTATAACTATTGGATGTGACCAGGCTGTTATTACTATTGGATGTGACCAGGCTGTTATTACTATTGGATGTGACCAGGCTGTTATTACTATTGGATGTGACCAGGCTGTTATTACTATTGGATGTGACCAGGCTGTTATTACTATTGGATGTGACCAGGCTGTTATTACTATTGGATGATGACCAGGCTGTTATAACTATTGGATGTGACCAGGCTGTTATTACTATTGGATGTGACCAGGATGTTATAACTATTGGATGATGACCAGGCTGTTATAACTATAACTATTGGATGTGACCAGGCTGTTATTACTATTGGATGTGACCAGGCTGTTATTACTATTGGATGTGACCAGGCTGTTATTACTATTGGATGTGACCAGAATGTTATAACTATTGGATGATGACCAGGCTTTTAACTATTGGATGATGACCAGGCTGTTATAGCTGTTGGATGATGACCAGGCTGTTATAACTATTGGATGATGACCAGGCTGTTATAACTATTGGATGATGACCAGGCTGTTATTACTATTGGATGATGACCAGGCTGTTATTACTATTGGATGATGACCAGGCTGTTATAACTATTGGATGTGACCAGGCTGTTATTAGTATTGGATGTGACCAGGCTGTTATTACTATTGGATGTGACCAGGCTGTTATTACTATTGGATGTGACCAGGCTGTTATTACTATTGGATGTGACCAGGCTGTTATTACTATTGGATGTGACCAGGCTGTTATTACTATTGGATGATGACCAGGCTGTTATAACTATTGGATGATGACCAGGCTGTTATAACTATAACTATTGGATGATGACCAGGCTGTTATTACTATTGGATGATGACCAGGCTTTTATTACTATTGGATGATGACCAGGCTGTTATAACTATTGGATGATGACCAGGCTGTTATAACTATAACTATTTAATGATGACCAGGCTGTTATTACTATTGGATGATGACCAGGCTTTTATTACTATTGGATGTGACCAGGCTGTTATAACTATTGAATGATGACCAGGCTGTTATAACTATTGGATGTGACCAGGCTGTTATTACTATTGGATGTGACCAGGCTGTTATTACTATTGGATGTGACCAGGCTGTTATAACTATTGGATGATGACCAGGCTGTTAACTATTGGATGATGACCAGGCTGTTATAACTGTTGGATGATGACCAGGCTGTTATAACTATTGGATGTGACCAGGCTGTTATTACTATTGGATGTGACCAGGCTGTTATTACTATTGGATGATGACCAGGCTGTTATAACTATAACTATTGGATGATGACCAGGCTGTTATTACTATTGGATGTGACCAGTCTGTTATAACTATAACTATTGGATGATGACCAGGCTGTTATAACTATTGGATGTGACCAGTCTGTTATAACTATAACTATTGGATGATGACCAGGCTGTTATTACTATTGGATGACTTCCTTCTGCTAATAAGCACTAATGGTTTGCATGTAGCCTACAAGAGTGGGGCGTAGGAGTGAGGTCATGTACACACACACACAACACTGTCATTTTTAGAAACATGTACATGCACACACTCCTACTCTTTCCCCTCCATACCGACCCCCCTGCATCACCACAGCTGTAGTCAATTTCAGAGTGAGTGCTGATCCCTAAATCCTTACCAGGCTGTAAACAAGTCCACACACACACACACACACACACACACACACACACACACACACACACACACACACACACACACACACACACACACACACACACACACACACACAGTGAGAGGACAGAGAAGAGAGGAAAGAGAGAGAGAGAGACAAGAATTCACAAAATGGGAAAAAACACCAAATTGGGACTCTGCATGCAGAATTCTGCAAATATTTCCTCTGTGTACAACGTAGAACATCAAACAATGCAAGCAGAGCAGAATTAAGCCGATACCTGCTAATTATCAAAATCCAGAAAAGAGCCGTTAAATTCTACAACCACCTAAGAGGAAGCTGGAGAAGAGTCCCCTAAGCAAGCTGGTCCTGGGGCTCTGTTCACAAACACAAACAGACCCCACAGAGCCCCAGGACAGCAACACAATTAGACCTAACCAAATCATAAGAAAACAAAAAGACATTTGCTTGACACATTGGAATGAATTAACAAAAAAACAGAGCAAACTGGAATGCTATTTGGCACTAAACAGAAAGTACACAGTGGCAGAGTATCACTTTGACTATGAAGTCCCCATGGTGTTTATACTTGCGTACTATTATTTGTACAGATGAACGTGGTACCTTCAGGCTTTTGGAAATTGCTCTCAAGGATGAACCAGACTTGTGGAGGTCTACAAAAACAGTTCTGAGGTTTTGGCTGATTTAATTTGATTGGCCCATGATGTCAGGCAAAGAGGCACTGAGTTTGAAGGTAGGCCTTGAAATACATCCACAGGTACACCTCCAATTGACTCAAACGATGTCAGTTAGCCTATCAGAAGCTTCTAAAACCATGACATAATTTTCTGGAATTTTCGAAGCTGTTTAAAGGCACAGTCAACTTAGTGTATGTAAACTTCTGACCCACTGGAATTGTGCTACAGTGAATTATAAGTGAAATAATCTGTCTGTAATCAATTGTTGGAAAAATTACTTGTGTCATGAACAAAGTAGATGTCCTAACAGACTTGCCAAAACTATAGTTTGTTAACAAGAAATTGGTGGAGTGGTTGAAAAATGAGTTTTAATGACTCCAACCTAAGGGTATGTAAACTTCCGACTTCAACTGTATATGTTGAAGAGGGTGGGGCTCATGCTGCATCCCTGTCTCACCCCACGGCCTTGAGAAAATAAATATGTGTGTTATTGCCAATTTTAGCTGCACACTTATTGTTTGTGTTCAATGATTTTGTCATTTTCCCCCCGAGCTTTCCATAAATGTGTATGGCAGACCCTCACGTCAAATTGAGTCACAAGTGTTTTTTAAAATCAGTAAAGCATGAGAAGACTTTGCTTTTGGTTTGTCTGTCAATTAGGGTGTGCAGGGTGAATACGTGGTCTGTTACATGGTATTTTGGTAAGACGCCAAGTTGACATTTGTTCAGATTCCACAGTAATTAATACGGTATTAATTGGTCTTCTGTGGATTGAGGTGCTCAGTCCTTGGTTCCAAATATTTGGGAAGAGGCCATAGATGAGGATAATATTGAAGAGTTTAAGAACAGCTCTATCGCTCTTTCTCTCTCTCTTTATCTCTCTCTCTCTCTTTCTGTCTCTCTCTCTCTCTCTCTCTCTCTCTCTCTTCATCTCTCTCTCTCTGTCTGTATCTCTCTCTCTCTCTCTCTCTCTCTCTCTCTCTCTCTCTCTCGCTCTCCCTCCCTCCATCCCTTCCTCTCCAGCCTGGTAAGGATTTAGGGATCAGCACTCACTCTGAAATTGACTACAGCTGTGGTAAAGCAGGGTAGGGGGGGGGGGGGGTTAGAGAGAGAGAGGTCATGAGTACATTAACTTTTCCAGAACCTTTTATCAAAAATATTTGTTTTGAGTTAGATAAACTAATAGACTTTTTCACAATGACCTATAAAGGATTCTGCTCTCTACAACATACCCTTCACTTCAAAATCAAAACAACAAAAATAGAACCTGGATTTTGGACAAAATGACCAGGAAAGGTTCTTACCACCAAGCTATACTTAAAACCAAGAAGTAAAAGGCGTTACAATAATCTCTAGATATTTGACTTTATAAAGACTGAATGGTTCGTGAAAACTAAAGAGCTACCAAGCGTTCTAGGACTGGACAGACGTCCCAGCAGTAACATTCATTTACACTGAGGGGTGAAGTGAGAGGTGTAAAAGCCCTTGAATCAAACAATGGAGAAGGTGATTCAGAACCACCCACATGCAGAGGCATCTAAGGCACCCTACTCCATGGCTTCCTTACACCCCTGCTGCTGCTTCCTTACACCCCTGCTGCTTCTTTACACCCCTGCTGCTTCCTTATACCCCTGCTGCTGCTTACTTACACCCCTGCTGCTTACTTACACCCCTGCTGCTTACTTACACCCCTGCTGCTTCCTTATACCCCTGCTGCTTACTTACACCCCTGCTGCTTCCTTATACCCCTGCTGCTTCCTTATACCCCTGCTGCTTCCTTACACCCCTGCTGCTGCTTACTTACACCCCTGCTGCTTACTTACACCCCTGCTGCTTCCTTACACCCTGCTGCTTCCTGACACCCCTGCTGCTTCCTTACACCCCTGCTGCTTCATGACAACCCTGCTGCTGCTTCCTTGCACCCCTGCTGCTTCCTTACACCCTTGCTGCTTCCTGACACCCCTGCTGCTTCCTGACACCCATGTTGCTGCTTCCTGACACCCCTGCTGCTTCCTGACACCCCTGCTGCTTCCTGACACCCATGTTGCTGCTTCCTGACACCCCTGCTGCTTCCTGACACCCCTGCTGCTTCCTTACACCCCTGCTGCTTCCTTACACCCCTGCTGCTTCCTTACACCCCTGCTGCTTCCTTACACCCCTGTTGCTGCTTCCTTACACCCCTGTGCAGAGCCTATCGTAGTACAGTTCACCACACTGTATGAGAGAGTACAAACACAAAACTCCTCAGGGACAATCCAGAGACACTGTTAAAAATACCAGACCTGAGTTACAGGAAAACATACAAACCCTCCTTCCCAAAAAGGCCTGTGGTGTTGATGGTATATTAAACGAAATTATAAAATATACAAACCACAAATTCAAATGGGATATACTTAAATGCTTTAACATCAACCTTGGCATCTCCTCACAAATGTGGAACTAAGGTCTGATCATATTAAAATTTGAGACAAATTTGACCCCAATAATTACTGTGGAATCTGCGTCAACAGTAACCGCTGAAAAATCCTCAACAGCAGACTCCACATTTTTTTCAGTGAAATCAATGTCCTGAGCAAATGTCAAATTGGCTTCTTACCAAACTATCACACGACAGACCACGTATACACCTACACACGCGTATTGACAATACGTACAATACGTGACATAAACCAAACAAAAGCAATGTCTTCTCATTCTTTGTTGATTTCCAAATAGCTGTTGACACGAGGGCCTGCTATACAAATTGATGGAAAGTGATGTTGGGTGGAAAATATACGACATTATACGATTAATGTACTCAATAACAAGTGTGCAGGTGAAGGCACTCTAATAGTCTACAACACCCGGCCTCACCCTACTACAATCTGAAATCAATTGTCTACTGTTTGCTGATTATCTGGTGCTTCTGTCCCCAACCAAGGAGGGCCTACAGCAGCATCTAGATCTTCTGCACAGATTCTGTCAGACCTGGGCTCTGACAGTAAATCTCAGTAAGACCAAAATAATGTTGTTCCAAAAAAGGTCCAGTCGCCAGGACCACAAATACAAATTCCATCTAGACACTGTTGCCCTAGAGCACACAAAAAGCTATACATACCTCGGCCTAAACATCAGCGCCACAAGTTTAACACCACATTTACTGGGTGAAATTCCACAGTGTTCCATCACAGCAGCAAGATTTGTGACCTGTTGCCACAAGAAAAGGGGTAACCAGTGAAGAACAAACACCACTGTAAATACAACCCATATTTATGCTTATTTATTTTCCCCTTTCTGAAATGTCTCTTTTCCTTTGTAACTTATTTACTGTTCACCTTTTATTGTTTATTTCACTTTTGTTTATTATCTATTTCACTTGCTTTGGCGATGTAAACATATGTTTCCCATGTCAATAAAGACCCTTGAATTCAATTGAATTGCGATCAAGATAGAGAGAGACAGAGAGAAAAGAATAGACTCCATGAATATGTATGTAGAGAATGAGTCTTGTACACTACTTGTATCCAGTCAGTCAATCAATCAAGTTGATTGATCCCTTCTTACATCAGCAGAGGGTCACAAAGTGTCTGTCTGTCTGTCTGTCTGTCTGTCTGTCTGTCTGTCTGTTGTTCCATCAGAAAACAGATTACGTGACCTCTCAGTAACCTGTCTGTCTGTCTGTCCTTTTTTTGTTCCATCAGAAAACGGCAGCGGACGGTAAACGCCAGGAGGTCATCGTTCTGGACTCCAAGAGGAGTAACGCCATCAACATCGGACTGACCGTCCTGCCTCCTCCTCGCACCATCAAGACCGCCATTCTCAACTTTGATGAGTACGCACTCAACAAGGAGGGCATCGAGGTGAGAGATGATGATGATGAGGCATCGAGGTATAATGCAATTAAAGACCTCAGCTGTTCATCGGGATCGTGAATAGTAGAATCAGGTGTGGTAGAACTGGTCTTGTACTGAAAAAGAAAAACGTTTTAACCTCTCTGATCTCCTCATCCCGGATCCGGTATCAGGAATACAGACTCAAGCTCATTACCATAACGCAACGTTAACTATTCATGAAAATCGCAAATGAAATGAAATAAATATGCCGTCTCTCAAGCTTAGCCTTTTGTAAACAACACTGTCATCTCAGATTTTCAAAATATGCTTCTCAACCATAGGAAAACAATCATTTGTGTAAAAGTAGCTAGCTAGCGTAGCATTTAGCGTTAGCATTAGCGTTAGCATCCAGCACGCAACATTTCAACAAAAACATAAAAGCCTTCAAATAAAATCATTTACCTTTGAAGAACTTCTGATGTTTTCAATGAGGATACTCTCAGTTAGATAGCAGATGCTCAGGTTTTCCAAAAAGATTCTTTGTGTATTAGAAATAGCTCCGTTTTATACATCACATTTGGCTACCAAAAAAACCCGAAAATTCAGTCCTCAAAACGCAAACTTTTTTCCAAATTAACTCCATAATATCGACTGAAAACATGGCAAACGTTGTTTAGAATCAATCCTCAAGGTGTTTTTCACATATCTCTTCAATGATATATCGTTCGTGGAAGCATGGTTTCTCCCCTCAATCAAATGGAAAAATACTTGCACATGGCTTTGCGCACCAGTTTCGACGCAGGACACCAGGCGGACACTTGGAAAATGTAGTCTCTTATGGTCAATCTTCCAATGATATGCCTACAAATACGTCACAATGCTGCTAACACCTTGGGGGAACGACAGAAAGTGTAGGCTCATTCCTTGCGCAATCACAGCCATATAAGGAGACAATGGAAAACAGAGCTTCAGAAATTCTGCTCATTTCCTGGTTGACGCATCATCTTGGTTTCGCCTGTAGAATGAGTTCTGGGGCACTTACAGACAATATCTTTGCAGATTCTGAAACTTCAGAGTGTTTTCTTTCAAAAACTGTCAAGAATATGCATAGTCGAGCATCTTTTCGTGACAAAATATCGCGCTTAAAACGGGAACGTTTTTTATCCAAAAATGAAATAGCGCCCCTAGAGATCAAAGAGGTTAAGTCAGAAGTAGGCATTGGTCTGAAGCTGAAAGATAAAGGAAATTCCCATGAGCACCACAATGCCTATTCCACCCATACTCTACCAAGGTTTTAGAGCACGACAACACCTATTCCACTCATGCTCTACCAAGGTTATCCAGCACCACAATGCCTCTTCCACCCACGCTCTACCAAGGTTTTACAGCACGACAACACCTATTCCACTCATGCTCTACCAAGGTTTTACAGCACCACAACACCTATTCCACCCATGCTCTACCAAGGTTTTACAGCATGACAACACCTATTCCACCCATGCTCTAAAACCTTTGGTAGAGCATGGGTGGAAGAGGCATTGTGGTGCTGTAAAACCTTGGTAGAGCGTGGGTGGAAGAGGCATTGTGGTGCTGGATAACCTTGGTAGAGCATGGGTGGAAGAGGCATTGTGGTGCTGGATAACCTTGGTAGAGCATGGGTGGAATAGGCATTGTGGTGCTGGATAACCTTGGTAGAGCATAGGGGGAAGAGGGGGGAATAGGCATTGTGGTGCTGTAAAACCTTGGTAGAGCGTGGGTGGAAGAGGCATTGTGGTGCCGGATAACCTTGGTAGAGCATGGGTGGAATATGTGTTGTGGTGCTGGATAACCTTGGTAGAGCATGGGTGGAATAGGTGTTGTGGTGCTGGATAACCTTGGTAGAGCGTGGGTGGAATAGGTGTTGTGGTGCTGGATAACCTTGGTAGAGGTTATCAGCTGAGTAGTAGAATCAGGTGTGGTAGCACTGGACTATTCATGGTCTCGATGAACAGCTGAGTAGTAGAATCAGGTGTGGTAGCACTGGACTATTCATGGATGAACAGCTGAGTAGTAGAATCAGGTGTGGTAGTAGAATCAGGTGTGGTAGCACTGGACTATTCATGGAAGAACAGCTGAGTATTAGAATCAGGTGTGGTAGCACTGGACTATTCATGGAAGAACAGCTGAGTAGTAGAATCAGGTGTGGTAGCACTGGACTATTCACGGTCTCGATGAACAGCTGAGTAGTAAAATCAGCTGAGAAGTAGAATCAGGTGTGGTAGTAGAATCAGGTGTGGTAGTAGAATCAGGTGTGGTATTAGAATCAGGTGAGTAGTAGAATCAGGTGTGGTAGCGCTGGACTATTCATGGTCTCGATGAACAGCTGAGTAGTAGAATCAGGTGTGGTAGCACTGGACTATTCATGAAAGAACAGCTGAGTAGTAGAATCAGGTGTGGTAGCGCTGGACTATTCATGGTCTCGATGAACAGCTGAGTAGTAGAATCAGGTGTGGTAGTAGAATCAGGTGTGGTAGTAGAATCAGGTGTGGTAGTAGAATCAGGTGTGGCAGTAGAATCAGGTGTGGTAGCACTGAACTTGAACAGAAAAAGGCTGCATAACGCTGTGAATCGTAAAAAGCATTTTGATAACTCCCTGATACAATGTAACAAATGACAAACTGCAGACCAATGACAGAGAAACAGAGGCAATCCGATCAAAATGTACGTTCTGAGAAGCAAAAACCAGGACCTTCAGTTAGCGGTTCCACATAAACCCTTGTTATTAACACATTAACCCTTGTTATACACACATTAACCCTTGTTATTAACACATTAACCCTTGTTATAAACACATTAACCCTTGTTATTAACACATTAACCCTTGTTATAAACACATTAACCCTTGTTATAAACACATCAACCCTTGTTATTAACACATTAACCCTTGTTATTAACACATTAACCCTTGTTATAAACACATCAACCCTTGTTATAAACACATTAACCCTTGTTATAAACACATTAACCCTTGTTATAAACACATTAACAGTCTGAGGGTGACAGGAAGTTTTAGTTGCACGATGTTTTTTGTTGTTAATTTCACTCAGTAATGATTGAACGTTTATTTCTCCTGTTTGGTTAAAAAAATATTTTTAAAATAGTTCAAAACAGTTCATGTGTTGATAAAACAGTCTAATTTATACAAGTTAGTAAAAATACAGTCATTAGATGCATAACACAAAAATAGATAAATTTACAAATCTGAAATTGGATCTTCTAAAACGTAGAACACAAAACTTCAGCCACAAATTGTCCTAAGTAAACTTTCCATCTGCAGTGAAAGAGCACACATGTCCTCGTTTATAAATATGACGACAGGTGGGAAGTGCTCACAGATGTGGAACAGAACATAAATGTGAAGTATTGATAGAGTGTAGTACCATGTGTACTGAGTGCACTTTGAATTGACAGAATTCGTTTACCGGCTTGCATTTCTCCCGTGACAGGCACATGACCGACAATCCACCACTCTCACGGATGAGGGCAACGACCTCTTTCTTCCTAGAGAGTCTGAGAGCTGGTCTCTCCTCCGTTCTTGCAAGACAAACGCAGTAGTACACACCGTCACACTCACTGACACTTGCCTGCCGCTCGACCAACCCAAAAGGATCTTTTAAGATCCACCTACTATTTGCAATAAGCACTGTGTCAAAACGACTCACTAAAGGCAATGATCAAAATGTACGTTCTGAGAAGCAAAAAGCAGGACCTTCAGTTAGCGGTTCCACATCAACCCTTGTTATTAACACATTAACCCTTGTTATAAACACATTAACCCTTGTTATAAACACATCAACCCTTGTTATAAACACATTAACCCTTGTTATAAACACATTAACCCTTGTTATAAACACATTAACCCTTGTTATAAACACATCAACCCTTGTTATAAACACATCAACCCTTGTTATAAACACCTTAACCCTTGTTATAAACACATCAACCCTTGTTATAAACACATTAACCCTTGTTATAAACACATTAACAGTCTGAGGGTGACAGGAAGTTTTCGTTGCACGATGTTTTTTGTTGTTAA
>NC_092164.1:73460390-73472890 GCF_045791955.1 Oncorhynchus clarkii lewisi | reverse complement strand
GGGCCTTGACCAAGAACCTGATGGTCACTCTGACAGAGCTCCAGAGCTCCTCTGTGGAGATGGGAGAACCTTCCAGAAGGACAACCATCTCTGCAGCACTCCACCAATCAGGCCTTTATGGTAGAGTTGCCAGACAGAATCCACTTGTCAGTAAAAGGCACATGACAGCCCGCTTGGAGTTTGCTAAAAGGCACCTAAAGGACTCTGACCTTGAGAAACAAGATCCTCTGGTATGAATGCAAAGCGTCTGGAGGAAACCTGGCACCATCCCTACAGTGAAGCATGGTGGTGGCAGCATCATGCTGTGGGGATGTTTTTCAGTGGCAGGGACTGGGAGACCATCGAGGGAAAGATGAACGGAGCAAAGTACAGAGAGATAATTGATGAAAACCTGCTACAGATCGCTCAGGACCTCAGACTGGGGCGAAGGTTCACTTTCCAGCAGGACCATGACCCTAAGCACACAGCCAAGACAACGTATGAGTGGCTTCGGGACAAGACTCTGAATATCCTTAAGTGGCCGAGCCAGAGCCCGGACTTGAACCTGATCTAACATCTCTGGAGAGACCTGAAAATAGCTGTGCAGCGACGCTCCCCTTCCAACCTGACAGGGCTTGAGAGGATCTGCAGAGAAGAATGGGAGAAACTCCCCAAATACAGGTTGTACCAAGCTTGTAGCGTCATACCCAAGAAGACTCGAGGTTGCAATCGCTGCCAAAGGTGCTTCAACAAAGTACTGAGTAAAGGGTCTGAATACTTATGTAAATGTGATATTTAAGTTGTTGTTTTTTTTATACATTTTAAACAATTTTGAAAAACCTGTTTTTGCTTTGACATTATGGGGTATTGTGATGTCATTATGGGGTATTGTGATGTCATTATGGGGTATTGTGATGTCATTATGGGGTATTGTGATGTCATTATGGGGTATTGTGATGTCATTATGGGATATTGTGATGTCATTATGGGGTATTGTGATGTCATTATGGGGTATTGTGTGTAGATTGATGAGAAGAAAATATATATATTTTAGAATAAGGCTGTAACGTAACAAAATGTGGAAAAAGTCAAGGGGTCTGAATACTTTCCGAATATTTTTTTTGTTTGTATATTTCTCACTCCTTAGTTGCAAGTTAAGGCTGTGTGTTTGGTGTGTACCATTTGTTTTACAGGTAGCCTACAGTACCTGCCTTTTTTCTGAAATCTTTCTCGTCCTCATTCTGCCTCTGTTCATACCTTTGCCCCAGAGTTTTACCCTTTAACTCCTGGCCATATTACAGTACGGACAGTACTAGCCTTCCTCTGCACCACGTCACTCCCATCTGAACTATCTATGTCACTGTGTCACATTATTTCCTATTAAGTTATAATTTAAGGTAGAGAAGTCTATTACGTTATAGTTTAAGGTAGAGAAGTCTATTAAGTTATAGTTTAAGGTAGAGAAGTCTATTAAGTTATAGTTTAAGGTAGAGAAGTCTATTACGTTATAGTTTAAGGTAGAGAAGTCTATTACGTTATAGTTTAAGGTAGAGAAGTCTATTAAGTTATAGTTTAAGGTAGAGAAGTCTATTAAGTTATAGTTTAAGGTAGAGAAGTCTATTAAGTTATAGTTTAAGGAAGAGAAGTCGTCTCATGAGGATTTTCATTGGTTTTGTTGTACTTTTTTTTATCTTCATTTAAACAAAATGGTTTTACTTCACTGTGTAATTGTTTAATTTATGCAGATATTCACAACCCTTTACCACAACGACCGTAGTGTGATTGACTGGCTAGAGAACCAAACCAACCCTGCTATAATTCTAAGAGTTCCTAGGTGTTACCCTCTGGGAGCTGGTCTTCAGGTCCCAGACACGGCTACATGGTTCATGGTTCATCAACAGGACAGCTGCCATATAACTGTCTTTCTTTTATCGTCAGTCCCTTCCAAGGATTCATCGTTCCTGTGTGAAGTCCCGTAACTCAGTCCTGTAACTCAGTCTGTAACGCAGTCTGTAACTCAGTTTGTAACTCAGTCTGTAACTCAGTCTGTAACCCAGTCTGTAACTCAGTCTGTAACTCAGTGTGTAACCCAGTCTGTAACTCAGTCTGTAACTCAGTCTGTAACTCAGTCTGTAACCCAGTCTGTAACTCAGTCTGTAACCCAGTCTGTAACTCAGTCTGTAACTCAGTCTGTAACTCGGTGTGTAACCCAGTCTGTAACTCAGTCTGTAACTCAGTCTGTAACTCAGTCTGTAACTCAGTCTGTAACCCAGTCTGTAACTCAGTCTGTAACTCAGTCTGTAACTCAGTCTGTAACTCAGTCTGTAACCCAGTCTGTAACTCAGTCTGTAACTCAGTCTGTATCTCAGTCTGTAACTCAGTCTGTAACTCAGTCTGTAACCCAGTCTGTAACTCAGTCTGTAACTCAGTCTGTAACTCAGTCTGTAACTCAGTTTGTAACTCAGTCTGTAACTCAGTCTGTAACTCAGTCTGTAACTCAGTCTGTAACCCAGTCTGTAACTCAGTCTGTAACTCAGTCTGTAACTCAGTCTGTAACCCAGTCTGTAACTCAGTCTGTAACTCAGTCTGTAACTCAGTCTGTAACTCAGTCTGTAACTCAGTCTGTAACTCAGTCTGTAACCCAGTCTGTAACTCAGTCTGTAACTCAGTGTGTAACTCAGTCTGTAACCCAGTCTGTAACTCAGTCTGTAACTCAGTCTGTAACTCAGTCTGTAACTCAGTCTGTAACTCAGTCTGTAACTCAGTCTGTAACCCAGTCTGTAACTCAGTCCTGTAACTCAGTCTGTAACCCAGTCTGTAACTCAGTCTGTAACTCAGTTTGTAACTCAGTCTGTAACTCAGTCTGTAACTCAGTCTGTAACCCAGTCTGTAACTCAGTCTGTAACTCAGTCTGTAACTCAGTCTGTAACTCAGTCTGTAACCCAGTCTGTAACTCAGTCTGTAACCCAGTCTGTAACTCAGTCTGTAACTTCCCACTGGGCAGACTGGACACTTCCCACTGGGCAGACTCTGGACACTTCCCAATGGGCAGACTCTGGACACTTCCCACTGGGCAGACTGGACACTTCCCACTGGGCACGGACGTCTATTCCACGTTGATTTAATGTAATTTTATTGAAATGATGTGGAAACAACGTTGATTCAACCAGTGGGTTGTTTTAGACAGAACCAAACAAATACTATTGTGTTTTACTGTTGGTTCTGGTTGGTTCTGTTGGTTCTTTTTGATTCTGTTGGTTCTGTGTGTTTCTGGTTGGTTCTGTTGGTTCTGTGCTTGTTACTTCAAATGGACTTGGGGATATTTGGGAATATTTCAACTATCATGTAACCAGTGAACTGGACACTAAAACCATGCTGTTTGGATTAAATGTATGTCACTCCTTTCACCTGAAACGCTATGTATACACACCCTGCAATAAAACGACATTGTTCAGTAAAATGTGAGTGTAATAAATTATAATTACAATTATTAGGTACAGTTTCACACATGTACAAGTGTGTATTAGACACGCGTGAAATGGAAATGTTGTGTTTGATATCCAAACTCCCATCTTGAAGAGTGGGGTCACGGCCAGGAGAGTGGGGTCACGGCCAGGAGAGTGGGGTCACGGCCAGGAGAGTGGGGTCACGGCCAGGAGAGTAGGGTCACGGCCAGGGGAGTGGGGTCACGGCCAGGAGAGTGGGGTCACGGCCAGGAGAGTAGGGTCACGGCCAGGGGAGTGGGGTCACGGCCAGGAGAGTGGGGTCACGGCCAGGAGAGTGGGGTCACGGCCAGGAGAGTAGGGTCACAGCCAGGAGAGTGGGGTCACGGCCAGGAGAGTGGGGTCACGGCCAGGAGAGTGGGGTCACGGCCAGGAGAGTGGGGTCACAGCCAGGAGAGTGGGGTCACAGCCAGGGTATCAACCATTATCAACAGCAACCCTGGACCAATTAGGATTAAGTGCCATGCAACGGATGATTTATCTTGTCGGCACGGGGAGTCGAACTAGCAATCTTTCTGTTACTAGACCCAACGTTCTAACCACGTGGCTACCTGCCCTGTGTGTGGACGTGCTTATAGGTGAGTACATTTATGCTGTAGCCTACATGAGTCTGCGCATTCAGTTGTTGATATAAGACCCAGTAAAACAGGATTGTCATAACTCACACATTTAAGGTGATCGATATTTGATATTTGTCATTGCTGGATTGCTTATTATACTCAGAGATCAGCGTTGGTTGTTGGGCTGAGGATGTTGCTGGTTAAACTAGGGAGAAGTACATATCTTCAAGCAAATTGACTGTGAACCCTCCTACTGTTGTGCGTTCAACCCACAAAGGAAGTTAGTTAGCCTAATGTCCTGCAGATGTCGCTGTGAGTAAAGGAAGAATAGTTTCAGAATTTCCCCCCACACTAAACAAGGGAGCCATCTAACTATTCTAAGTAAAATACGCTGGATCAAAAAAAAAAGTTATCGACAGGTTTGATGGAAACGGAAAATGTTTCGGGGTAAATTTTCCAAATTATGATTCCAAATTATGATGAACTTCACAAGGTGGTGAAAGTGTGAAGGTGATGAGTTTGATGCTCCTTTCCAATAAATACCGAGGGTCTTATTCTGGTGACACGATGATCGATGCTTGGCTGCCGTTTGACAACTAAAAATGATCTCGCTATTTTGTCCATAATAATAATCTCATCGCGTAGGCTATACGTGGGCTCTAGCCAACAGCGCCATGAGGGTACGTGCAAATACCAGAGTGGGCGCACTCGCTATATAACGCAAAATACAAATTGTGAGAAGTAGAGTTGAAAATGGGATGGGAAACCTTTAACCTTTAAAACGTCTAAACCAGAGCTTCTACTAAACTAACATATGGACTTGTTTTAAAATGGTCATAGCAAAGATAATTTAGCTATTTGATTTGTAATTTAAAGACCCCTTAAGGCATAAATATATATATGGTATAAATATATATATATATAGATATAGATATATGTATATATATATAAAACATATTTGATTAAACATAGAAACGCATTGAATAACAGCTTCATGCACGGATAAACATATATTAAAATATATATAAATAGAGTTCCACTGTTGTGTTGAGTAGCCAGCTAGCTAACGTAGCATCCCTCTGTTTGAAGAGGCTGTTTCAGTAGGCTAAACTAGCTAGCTAACGTAGCATCCCTCTGTTTGAGGAGGCTGTTTCAGTAGGCTAAACTAGCTAGCTAACGTAGCATCCCTCTGTTTGAGGAGGCTGTTTCAGTAGGCTAAACTAGCTAGCTAACGTAGCATCCCTCTGTTTGAGGAGGCTGTTTCAGTAGGCTAAACTAGCTAGCTAACGTAGCATCCCTCTGTTTGAGGAGGCTGTTTCAGTAGGCTAAACTAGCTAGCTAACGTAGCATCCCTCTGTTTGAGGAGGCTGTTTCAGTAGGCTAAACTAGCTAGCTAACGTAGCATCCCTCTGTTTGAGGAGGCTGTTTCAGTAGGCTAAACTAGCTAGCTAACGTAGCATCACTCTGTTTGAGGAGGCTGTTTCAGTAGGCTAAACTAGCTAGCTAACATAGCATCCCTCTGTTTGAGGAGGCAGTTTCAGTAGGCTAAACTAGCTAGCTAACATAGCATCCCTCTGTTTGAGGAGGCTGTTTCAGTAGGTTAAACTAGCTAGCTAGCATAGCATCCCTCTGTTTGAGGAGGCTGTTTCAGTAGGCTAAACTAGCCAGATTCATTTGCTAGCTAATTAAGTGGCTAATTAAGTGAAAGTGAGAAAAAAAAGGACAATTTCTCTTTTGCTTCTTGTTCATTTTTGGAAGAAATGAATTTGTTAAAAACTGTTCAACAATTTTCTTTCTCTCTCTTTCAGTCAACTACTCACCACATTTTATGCATTGCAGTGCTAGCTAGCTGTATCTTATGCTTTCAGTACTAGATTCATCCTCTGATCCTGTGATTGGGTGGACAACATGTCAATTCATGCTGAAAGAGCTCTGATAGGTTGGAGGACGTCCCCTGGAAGTTGTCATAATTACTGTGTAAGTCAAAGGAAGGTGGTGAGAACCATGAGTCTCCTAGGTTTTGTATTGAAGTCAATGTACCCAGAAGAGGACGGAAGCTAGCTGTTCTCCAGGCTACACCATGCTGCTACCCTAAAGAGTACTGTTGAGGCTACTGTAGACCTTCATTGCAAAAACAGTGTTTGATCAATTATTTGGACTTACTCGGAAGTCCCAGAAAATAGAGGTTGTGGTGGCAGCGGCAGACAGGTATTTACTGCAGACCAGCTGCAGGGGGAGTTGAGTAGTTCTGCCCTCTCAGACCCTTGGCCAGATAGGGTTAAATAGTGTTCTGCCCTCTCAGACCCTTGGCCAGATAGGGTTAAATAGTGTTCTGCCCTCTCAGACCCTTGGCCAGATAGGGTTAAATAGTGTTCTGCCCTCTCAGACCCTTGGCCAGATAGGGTTAAATAGTGTTCTGCCCTCTCAGACCCTTGGCCAGATAGGGTTAAATAGTGTTCTGCCCTCTCAGACCCTGGGTTAAATAGTGTTCTGCCCTCTCAGACCCTGGGTTAAATAGTGTTCTGCCCTCTCAGACCCTGGGTTAAATAGTGTTCTGCCCTCTCAGACCCTGGGTTAAATAGTGTTCTGCCCTCTCAGACCCTGGGTTAAATAGTGTTCTGCCCTCTCAGACCCTGGGTTAAATAGTGTTCTGCCCTCTCAGACCCTGGGTTAAATAGTGTTCTGCCCTCTCAGACCCTGGGTTAAATAGTGTTCTGTCCTCTCAGACCCTGGGTTAAATAGTGTTCTGCCCTCTCAGACCCTGGGTTAAATAGTGTTCTGCCCTCTCAGACCCTGGGTTAAATAGTGTTCTGCCCTCTCAGACCCTGGGTTAAATAGTGTTCTGCCCTCTCAGACCCTGGGTTAAATAGTGTTCTGTCCTCTCAGACCCTGGGTTAAATAGTGTTCTGCCCTCTCAGACCCTGGGTTAAATAGTGAAATGGGGTGGTGTTTTTTTTAGAGGGCTAATAGTTGGCAGGGCAATGTTCCTTTTACCCAACGTTGTATTAAGAAATTAAAGTCGGTAGGCCGTGATGTCACACCAGTACAGCAGGTAGGCCGTGATAACACACCAGTATAGTAGGTAGGCCGTGATAACACACCAGTATAGTAGGTAGGCCGTGATAACACACCAGTATAGTAGGTAGGCCGTGATAACACACCAGTATAGTAGGTAGGCCGTGATAACACACCAGTACAGCAGGGAGGCCGTGATAACACACCAGTATAGTAGGTAGACCGTGATAACACACCAGTATTGTAGGTAGGCCGTGATAACACACCAGTACAGCAGGTAGGCCGTGATAACACACCAGTACAGCAGGGAGGCCGTGATAACACACCAGTATTGTAGGTAGGCCGTGATAACACACCAGTATTGTAGGTAGGCCGTGATAACACACCAGTATTGTAGGTAGGCCGTGATAACACACAAGTATAGTAGGCAGGCCGTGATAACACACCAGTATAGTAGGTAGGCCGTGATAACACACCAGTATAGTAGGCAGGCCGTGATAACACACCAGTATAGTAGGCAGGCCGTGATAACACACCAGTATAGTAGGTAGGCCGTGATAACACACCAGTATAGCAGGTAGGCCGTGATAACACACCAGTACAGCAGGTAGGCCGTGATAACACACCAGTACAGCAGGTAGGCCGTGATAACACACCAGTACAGCAGGTAGGCCGTGATAACACACCAGTACAGCAGGTAGGCCGTGATAACACACTAGTACAGCAGGTAGGCCGTGATAACACACCAGTATAGCAGGTAGGCCGTGATAACACACCAGTACAGCAGGTAGGCCGTGATAACACACCAGTATAGCAGGTAGGCCGTGATAACACACCAGTATAGCAGGTAGGCCGTGATAACACACCAGTATAGTAGGTAGGCCGTGATAACACACCAGTATAGTAGGTAGGCCGTGATAACACACCAGTACAGCAGGTAGGCCGTGATAACACACCAGTACAGTAGAGGCCAAAACCTAGGAAGAAACCTAGAGAGGAACCAGGCAATGAGGGGTGGCCAGTCCTCTTCTGGCTGTGCCGGGTGGAGATCATAACAGAACATGGCTAAGAAATTCAAATGTTCATAAATGACCAGCATGGTCCAATAATAATAATCACATAATAACTTTGCATCTTGTACTTTGGCCCAAGTTGTGTAGAATAATTGACAACCTGTAAGAAGGACGGTCATTTGAGATATCAAGTTTTTCACACTATTCATAAAATGTCGCCATCGTGTGGGGAAAGAAAGTCGTACAGTTTTTCAGTAGTTGAAAGTTGTCAAACGTTGCAGGTTGAATGAAATGCCATGAATAATCAGAAATAAATGTCGGACAAACATGCCTATCCGAACGTTGGCCGGCGGTGTGTTCTGCTGGTAAAAAGGCCAAGCAGCCGAGAATGAAAAGGTGACGAGACAGTTTATTTTACCACCGTTTGTGTTTAACATTATTAATGTACAGTATTTTCACTGAATGTAGAACAGCTTTTGTTCAAATATAATTCAGGATGCTGAAGGACCCCCCCCCCCCAGGACAGAACAACTAGTTAGTTCTGAAATACATTTATGCACGATGGCGCAGGCGCGCAGCCGGTTTGGGTTTCGTGTCAGAGAACATGTCAACTAGTTACCTCCGAATGGTGGACAGAACGTGTCAACTAGTTACCTCTGAATGGTGGACAGAACGTGTCAACTAGTTACCTCCGAATGGAGGACAGAACGTGTCAACTAGTTACCTCTGAATGGAGGACAGAACGTGTCAACTAGTTACCTCCGAATGGAGGACAGAACGTGTCAACTAGTTACCTCTGAATGGAGGACAGAACGTGTCAACTAGTTACCTCTGAATGGAGGACAGAACGTGTCAACTAGTTACCTCCGAATGGTGGACAGAACGTGTCAACTAGTTACCTCTGAATGGTGGACAGAACGTGTCAACTAGTTACCTCTGAATGGAGGACAGAACGTGTCAACTAGTTACCTCCGAATGGAGGACAGAACGTGTCAACTAGTTACCTCTGAATGGTGGACAGAACGTGTCAACTAGTTACCTCTGAATGGAGGACAGAACGTGTCAACTAGTTACCTCCGAATGGAGGACAGAACGTGTCAACTAGTTACCTCTGAATGGAGGACAGAACGTGTCAACTAGTTACCTCCGAATGGAGGACAGAACGTGTCAACTAGTTACCTCTGAATGGAGGACAGAACGTGTCAACTAGTTACCTCTGAATGGAGGACAGAACGTGTCAACTAGTTACCTCCGAATGGTGGACAGAACGTGTCAACTAGTTACCTCTGAATGGTGGACAGAACGTGTCAACTAGTTACCTCTGAATGGAGGACAGAACGTGTCAACTAGTTACCTCCGAATGGAGGACAGAACGTGTCAACTAGTTACCTCTGAATGGTGGACAGAACGTGTCAACTAGTTACCTCTGAATTGAGGACAGAACGTGTCAACTAGTTACCTCTGAATGGTGGACAGAACGTGTCAACTAGTTACCTCTGAATTGCTTTAATACAACAGTGCATTCTGACACCACAAATTGAAATAGATTTCACCTCCATATAGTTGGTCAGAAATGGTCATGGATTACATATTAGGGCCTCCACCGACTGAAGGGGCAGAGGATCTGGAAAGGTTATGTTGCTAGCATCCTCTAGCTAGCTAGCTGGCTGGCTAGCGTCTTTGCATAAAACGAGCCAAATGCATTGCACATTCTAAATAGCTGCCTGCTACTAGGATAGTATTCGGTCAACGAGACTAAATGATTGAATAAGCCAAATGTTTCAGTTAACATCAGTTACGTATCAGTTATTATAAAATAAAATACCGAACAGTAAATGTTCAATATGCTGTATCTTTCTTTTTGGATAAAGGTATCTAGCTAGCTGACAGCAGAGGTATCTAGCTAGCTGACAGCAGAGGTGTCTAGCTAGCTGACAGCAGAGGTATCTAGCTAGCTGACAGCAGAGGTATCTAGCTAGCTGAGAGCAGAGGTATCTAGCTAGCTGACAGCAGAGGTGTCTAGCTAGCTGACAGCAGAGGTATCTAGCTAGCTGACAGCAGAGGTATAAAGCTAGCTGACAGCAGAGGTATCTAGCTAGCTGACAGCAGAGGTATCTAGCTAGCTGACAGCAGAGGTGTCTAGCTAGCTGACAGCAGAGGTGTCTAGCTAGCTGACAGCAGAGGTGTCGGCTAGAGATGACTTGCAGGATGTTGCAGGGATTCGTAGTCTTGCATGATGTCTACTTTGTTGCTAATTAGCATTTTAAAATGTGAGCGTAAATAGAGCCGAATATGTTGATTAAAGACACCTTGTCCGAGAGAGATTGACAGGGTTATCAGAACATCACTCCAGGGTAAGCCTAAACGAAACACAGACCATATTTGAAGTGGTGCCCTTGGGGGGAAAAACACGATTGGAACCAGAGGGGAAGTTACTTCGGCGTGTGTGACGACAGCACTTCAACAGACGATAGGCCTCTCTCCTTCCTCTCCTTCCTCTCCCTCCTCTCCCTCCTCTCTATCTCTATCTCTCTCCCTCTAGGCCACTAGGCCTCCTCTCTCCTTCCTCTCAATCTTCTCCTCCTCTCTATCTCTCTCCCTCTAGGCCACTAGGCCTCCTCTCTCCTTCCTCTCTATCTCTCTCCCTCTGGGCCACTAGGCCTCCTCTCTATCTCTCTCCCTCTGGGCCACTAGGCCTCCTCTCTCCTTCCTCTCTATCTCTCTCCCTCTGGGCCACTAGGCCTCCTCTCTCCTTCCTCTCTATCTCTCTCCCTCTAGGCCACTAGGCCTCCTCTCTCCTTCCTCTCTATCTCTCCCCCTCTAGGCCACTAGGCCTCTCTCCTTCCTCCCCTCCCTCCCCTTCCTCTCCCTCCTCTCTATCTCTCTCCCTCTGAGCCACTAGGCCTCTCTCCTTCCTCTCCTCCCTCTCCTTCCTCTCCCTCCTCTCTATCTCTCTCCCTCTAGTCCACTAGGCCTCCTCTCTCCTTCCTCTTTATCTCTCTCCTTCCTCTCTACATCTCTCCCTCTAGGCCACTAGGCCTCTCTCCTTCCTCTCCTCCCTCTCCTCCCTCTCCTTCCTCTCCCTCCTCTCTATCTCTCTCCCTCTAGGCCACTAGGTCTCCTCTCCTGCCTTTCACTCTCCTCCTCTCTGTTCTCCTCCTTCTCCGTGGGAAAGCTAGTTCAGTGCGATTGTGGTCATCCTGGAAGCTGTGGTAGCGGCTCCACCACTCTGAGGCCTGAATAGTGTGTGTGTGTGTGTGTGTGTGTGTGTGTGTGTGTGTGTGTGTGTGTGTGTGTGTGTGTGTGTGTGTGTGTGTGTGTGTGTGTGTGTGTGTGTGTGTGTGTGTGTGTTTCACAAACATTCCTCGGCCGTACCGTCCGTCCGACCACTGGCCAGCCTTGCACGAGAGCCACTCAGCAACCACGGTCAGACCACAACGCCAGTTCTGACTACTCAAATTACAGCATGCACTCTCTCTTCCTCACACACACACACACACACACACACACACACACACACACACACACACACACACACACACACACACACACACACACAGACACACTCTGAAGTACTTTTAGATATTGCATCCTACAGAAGATCAAAGTGTTGTCAAACAGTAAACACACACACTCTCCCTTCCCCTTTATCCTCTAGGAGTCTGGTTGGTTGAGTAATGATCATGATCAGCTGTCACAGCTCATCAGGCTTCTCCATCTGGTGTGTGTTTATAACAGAGACACTGAAGAGGATTCACACCCCTCTCTTCCCTCATCCTCCTCTCTTCCTTCATCCCCCTCATGCCCCTCTCTTCCCTCATGTCCTTCTCTTCCCTCATGCCTCACTCTTCCCTCATGCCTCTCTCTTCCCTCATCCCCCTCTCTTCCCTCATGTCCCTCTCTTCCCTCATCCCCCTCTCTTCCATCACCCCCCCTCTTCCCTCATGTCCCTCATCTCCCTCTCTCCCCTCATCCCCCCTCTTCCCTCATGTCCCTCATCTCCCTCTCTTCCCTCATCCCCCTCTCTTCCCTCATCCCACTCTCTTCCCTCATCCCCCTCTCTTCCCTCATTTCTCTCTCTTCCCTCATCTCCCTCTCTTCCCTCATCCCCCTCTCTTCCCTCATGCCCCTCTCTTCCGTCATCCCCCCTCTTCCCTCATGTCCCTCATCTCCCTCTCTTCCCTCATCCCCCTCTCTTCCCTCATCCCTCTCTCTTCCCTCATCCCCCTCTCTTCCCTCATCCCCCTCTCTTCCCTCATGTCCCTCTCTTCCCTCATCCCCCTCTCTTCCCTCATGCCCCTCTCTTCCCTCATGTCCCTCTCTTCCCTCATCTCCCTCTCTTCCCTCATGTCCCTCTCTTCCCTCATGTCCATCTCTTCCCTCATGCCCCTCTCTTCCCTCATCTCCCTCTCTTCCCTCATGCCCCTCTC